>NC_046164.1:34552777-34852777 GCF_011064425.1 Rattus rattus
TATTTATTATTATGATTATTATCGTGTGTGGTGGTGGTGTGTTAGTGTGTGTCTGTGCGTGGGTCAGTATGTGTGTATGTCTCTCTCTCTCTGTCTGTGTACATGTGTGTGTATTTGTGCATGTGTGTACATGTGTGAGAGTGTGTGTGTGTGGGGGGGGTCTGTGTCTGTTTGTGTGTATGTCTCTGTGTGTCAGTGTCTGCATGTGTGTATCTGTGTGTGTATATGTATGAGAGAGTGTGTAAGAGTGTGTGAGAGAGTTGTGTGTGTGTGTGTCTGTATGTCTGTGTGTCTGTGTGTCTATGTGTAAGTCACAGAAAGACTTTGGGAGCTGGTTCACTCCTTTCACCATGGGACCTGGGGATTGACTTCAGTTTTCAGGCCTGTGACACAAGTGCTTTCACCAACAGAACAATCTCTCCAGGCTCGAAGACTTCTGGTAGATTAGAATGTTGTATTGAAAAATACTCCTTTTGGGAAATGAATCCACAGTATATAAAGTACTTGAGTGACCTGGATTTTCTTGGATCTACGTCTAAAGAAAATTGATCACTGTCCTTTCTTTAGCACCTGGTTTTAAGATTTTTTTTAAAAATCATTTGTCAAGTGAATTCTGTACACAATGAATTTATATCCAAATATCCTATTTAGTCCTTAAATAGACCTACAGAGTAGATCTGATCTGATCGTTCTTATCTCGTAGAGGAGCAGAAAGCGGCTTAGAGAGACTAACTTCTATCTGACTGCATAGTCATAATTAGCAGAGATAATTCATTACTATTGAACCCCAGCTCCGTCTCTAAAGCCCATACCCTTATCTGCCAACACCGCCCGTCTATTTAATGGAATCATAAGGTTTTATGTTCTGGGGACAAGCTAGTAATAAATTCAACAACAACAACAACCAGCTAAACAAACAGTTTTTACATTCTCGATTATGCTGTGGGGTTGCTCTAAGGAGCGGAGAGCTGAACTTCAGTGGAATGAGAAACTCGGGAGCCATTACACAGTAACTGTCCTCATGTCAATGACAAAATGGCAGCCGAGCGGCAGGCAGGTGACAGGAGCCTCAGCAGGCTGCTCTGTTTGTGCAACCTTTGTTAAACGAAGCCACTGGCAACCCCCTGTGGTTTTGTGGTTGTGCCCCCCGCAGGGTGCTCATTTGATCTTCCCATTAATTAGGTGCACCTTGGCTAGAAGCCATGAGCAAGCGTCCCTGTTTCAAAGCTTAGGCTGGGACCCTCGGAGGATGAAAGTGGAACGTTTCAAAGTGCAGCATAAATCCTCATGTCATCGTCGTGCAAAATGGATGACATTAATGGTATTAATTTATAGATCGCGTAAAAACACTATAAGAAAATGAAGCATCTCCGCTTTTACTCCTAATTTGTACTTTTTGACGCGTTTTTTACTCGAGCAATGTGTCAGTGATCTTCTCGGGGAGATCTTTAATTAGAACAGATTAATCCCATCTTTTCAGCGTTAAGAAGAAAGACAATCTGACTTACAAAGATGTTTCCTCTAATGTGCTTAGAAGTCTATCAACATTCTCTCAGAAATGAAGACATTACGCCGGTTTTTTTTCCCCATTGTCCCCCCTTCTTTTTAAATTGGCTCAATATTCAGTGTGACAAGTGATAGTTCCCCTACTTAATTGCTATTCTTTCCAAAAGCAGTGGCACCAAGCTCCCTCTTGTAAAGAGACTCCAGCTGCCTCCTTGCCCATTTCACTTTCCTTCCTTTGACTTCCTCCCAAACAAGTGCCTTTCATCGCAGCGGAGAGCAAGGGCTAACCAGCAATGGCTGTCTCCTCCATCTCAGCCCTTTCTCTGTGCCAAGGTGATCTGAGTGTACTGTTTCCTTTTCCTGCAGTGGCTAGTGTCCTGCCAGCACGGAGACACCAGCGATTGAGTTCTCTATTTTCAGCCGTATAATTAACAGTAAAGATGAATAGATAGAACAAGATTCATTTGTGCAGACTTGATAGCTTTCCTTGTGTGTTATCTAGGATGGATGATCTGGCTTTTGATTTTACTGCTCATTTGCTTACCTTAATAGGGCGCCCTGATGAATGTACAGTTGCAGCCAGACGCTTGCTCATCGGTTCTGTGGGACAGCTCACTCCTCACTTAAAGTAACACGAGGCCATTAGATTCATATGGTGGTGAGCAAGAAGGGGACTGTCCCTTTAACCAACCTAGATTTTTTTCACCTTATAATATTTGTGAGTAGATGAGAGTATATAATTTGTTGAAAAAATATTTAAAGGTCTATGTCTCAGTTAGGGTTTTATTGCTGTGAATGGACACCATGACCAATGCAAGTTTTATAAAGGACAGCATTTAATTGGGGCTGACTTATAGGTTTAGAGGTTCAGTCCATTATCATCAAGGTGGAGCATGGCAGCATCCAGGCAGGCATGGTGCAGGAGGAGCTGAGAATTCTACATCTTTATCCAAAGGAAGCCGGGAATAGACTGGGCACCCTCAGGAAGCTAGGTGGAGCATCTCCAAGCCCACTCCACAGTGACACACTTCCTCCAACAAGGCCACACCTTCTCATAGTGCCAGTCTCTGGGCCCAGCATATGCAAAACATCACAGTCTGTAAAAAGAAAGCTAACAATTCTGTTTCTAATTTTTGTAAGTACAATCCCAGTGTTAAAAATCAGGGTTGTATGTTTAATCTTTATTTTCATGCATATTATGCATATTTGTGTGTTTGTGTGTATAAATACGGCATCGCAAATATATTTGTGTGATTTTGTGTGTGTGTGTGCATGTGTGTGTGTGTGCGTGTGTGTGCGTGTGTGCATTTGTGTGTGTGTGTGTGTGTGTGCATGTGCATGCACACATACATGTAGAAGCCAAAGAATAACCTCATATGGGGTTCCTACAGTACAACCCACTGCTTTTCGAGATATCGCTCTGACTGCTCCAGAATATTCCTCATTAGATAGGCAGGCTAGCAAGAGAGCGCTGGCTGGGGATCTACCTGTCTCGTGGACCTCGTGATGGGATTACAAGTAATACCACCACATAGCTCTTTGAACAAGGGCTCTGCAGATTGAGTCAGGGCCTTCATGTTTGTGAGGCAAGCACTTGACTAACTGAACTACGCCCCAACTCATTTACATACTATATAAATATTATATTTATATATTTACCTGTCATTCTTGTAATCTATGTAATGTCTAGTCTTACATTTATAGTTTTAAAATGTTTTTTGTCTCTAAGTAGTAGTTCATCATCCTACTATGCCAAGGACTGTTCACTGGGGTATACGGTCATTAAAAAATTCTCTGCCATGTTGGTTATGGGCAGCAAATTGTGGGCATTCCTCAATTCAGTATACACGGGTCTAAATTATTTAGAAATTGTTTTCTGATCTTGCAAGCTTCCACTTCTACAGACTCGTATCTACACATTTTACATTTTTGTCATCATTGCCAACAATCCTTTATGTAGATATTCACACATCTCGTTCCCTTTTCCTAATAAGGTGGATTTTGCAAAATTAGGAATTATGGAGAAAGAGAAAAAAAGCTTAGTTTTCGTTCCAATATCATCACAAGTAATGTTCCTAAGAATTGTCCTACCCACAAGTGCAGTGGCCCTGGTGATAGACAGTGCTTCTCCCCGCCCATTTTTTCAGGAGCCATTTTTTTCCTTCACAAATTGTCACTGGTGAGAAAAGGAGAGCTGTCTCACAGCGAGATCACACTTCGCTGACTGCTGTGAGACAGAGTGCTTTCCCATGCTTATTAGCCCCTTGCATGTCCTTTAGACACACGGTAGATTCTTTTCCTTTGTATTTTCCATTTATTTGATGTACGTTTTTGTATAGTGAAAAGACAATATTTTTTGCCTATCTTCTCCATGTTACAAATATCTCCCCCAGTTCCTCGTTTGCATTCTATTTGGATCTTAGTTTTCCTCCATAAAAATTCAAATCCATTATGTGATTGAACATGTTCAAAATTCTTTTTGTGGTTTGTAGGTTTCTTTTATTTTTAATTTCAAGATTTCATGTGTATAGGTTTCCTTTAAATGAAATAAATTTTTTGATGCACAAGCTTTATTCACAGGCTATGTGAAGCTTTTCATTTCTAGCTAACTTCTATAATGCTACTTCACTTTCAGACTTAGATACTTTATTAAGATTTTTCTTATGAACTTCTTATGAACTTGGGTTTTCTTATGAGGCTTGGGTTTCTCCTGCATTTTCCTCAAAGCTAGTAGTTAATTTTGCCAAAGACAACCATCGTGCATGCCCCTTCCTCTCTCAAACAGAAAAGATATCTTAGATTTACGTCTATAATGTTTTCAAGGGCTTCTCAGTTTCTCTAGGTTCTATAATACAGTCAAGGGAGGCTAACAGCTAGGCATGGTGGGTGGGGCCTTCTTGTAGTTCTAGCTTTTGAGCCTAGAGGGAGGGGGGATGCAGCACTGGAGACCAGTTTGGGTCACAAGCTAATCTCAGTCTCAAGAAAACAAAGGGAACCAAAGTAGAGGGCAGTGAGGAACTGAGAGTCTAGAGTTGGCTTCATTGCCACTAATAGCTCTTCAGTGAGTGTTCTTTTGAAAGCTATTCCCAAAGAAATAGTAAATGATGATTAAAAAAGTTACCTTACTTCCTAACAGGAAAATCTGTGTTAATACAGTTCATGTAAAATTAAGTTTTTAATTTATTTCTGACATGATCAAGTATTTTCTGATATGATGATATATTGCTTTATAATCAAAATCAATAATATTCATTAAATATGTTCTAGCTTTGTTACCACATAACAAAGTTGGGATTAAAATATATTTAATAAATTTTAATATTTAATAATAAAATATAAATAATAATATAAATAAGTTTAACAAATATTTAATATTTAATAAAATATTTTATTAATCTCATTAACATGAGTGCCTGAAGAAAAACAACAACAATAGACATGCTAACAATGGAGAAATGTCCAAGAAGCCTGAACCCTACATAAAATCTACAAGCAACTAAGAACTGCAGAGAGTGGGAGAAATAGTCTTCCTGAGAGAAGAATGCACCAACTGGGTATCCAATATCAAATGATCAGCCCAGTAAACATGCGTACAGACTACAGACTAAGCAGGTTGTACTTTATCTCTATCTCTATCTCTATCTCTCTATCTCTATCTCTATCTCTATATTATATCTCTATCTCTATCTCTATATCTCTATCTATATTATATCTCTATCTCTATATCTCTATCTATATTATATCTCTATGTCTATGTCTATGTCTATATCTATATCTCTATCTATATCATATCTCTGTATCTCTATCTCTATATCTATATCTTTATCTATATCTATATATATTATATGCTTAGAGGGTAGAGAGAGAATGAAGAAGTGAGATAATTATATTATAATCTCAAAATAGAAGAAATGATTAAACACTTTTGTTAATTCTTTGAGAATATCATATAATATATTTTTTATCACATTTATCTCCTACTCTGCCCCTGATTCCATCCTGGTCCACCACTACCATCCATTTCCCAACTTTCTGTTCTTAAAGACATAACCTGTGGAGTCTAATTTGTAATGTCTGTACATCTCTGGATGTAGAGGCCACCCAGAGAAGCATGGTCAACCACTGGGGGCTACTCATGAAAACTGACTCTTTTCCCTTAGAAGCATCAACTGTCTATAGGTCCTTAGGGTCAGGACTCATGAGCTCCTTCCTTCCTCCATGCTAGAAGGCTGCCTGGCTTGGCTTGATCTTGTACAAGTTTTGTGCGGGCAACCTCAGCTACTCGGTTCATGAGTGCAGGGGTCTGGTCATGTGCAGATGACAGATAGGCTTTAGTTCTGTCATCTTTCCAGTCCATCTTCCATGAGCCTTGGGGAGGGAGTGTGATCATACATCTTAAGGCAATGTCTTCCGCTCTCCACTAGATATGTACCTCCTCAAACGTCTTCTCTATACGTTCTTTCAGCATCATGCAATCAATACAGTACACTGTGGTATTATCCACGCCTTGAGGGGGAGGAGCTATATAAATGCAACTACTCAAAAAAAAAAAAAGAAATATGGCGATTAAATGCATCATAGGTCAAATGGACCTAACAGACATCCACAGAATAGCCCAAATATATCTCTCAGCAGCCCATAGAATGTTCACAGAGGGGAACCCAAAACAAATCACAACAGATATAGCAAAGTTGAAATAACATCCTGTATTCCATCTGCATATGATGGGATAAAGGTGGAAATCAACAGCACAAGGACACAGAAAATATACAAACTCACAGAGGTTAAACAACATGCTACTGGATAATGACTAGGTCACTGTAGATCTCAAAGAAGGAAACAAAAAGCTTCTAGAATTAAATGATAACGAAAATATATCATGCTCCCATCTACAGGATACGATGGAGGTGGTCCCTTCCCAAAAGAGGGGTTTGTAGTTTAAGTTCTTACATTAAACAAAATCTGATTGATCACAAATAAACAACCTGATGATGAATTTTAAGGCCATGAAAACGATAAAAACGAATCAACTACTAAAATAGTAGAGGGATATACATAACAAGAATCAGAGCAGAAATTAATGAAATGAAAATAGAAAAATGATAAAAATGAATTAATAAAACAGAGTTGAATTGATTTTGAGAAACGTTATTAACTCTCATTCCAATTAATGAATTCATTTTTCAAGACTGTCACACGACAAAAAGCACGTAGAATCCTACCCCTGCCCTCTCAGTGCCAGCATTAACGAGTTCTCTATCTGAAAGCCATGTAAGTTAGTTTATATATGAAGAAGTGCTGTGTCAAAAACGTTGGCAAGTGTTAATATTCTTAAACTGGAATTTCACTGCAGAACTTCTCAGGGCCTTTTGTATACTCTTAAGAGATTGTAGACCCCCTAAGCAGGGCTTATTGTAAGCATCATCGTTCAAAGTTATCTGTTATTAACACTATTTTCCTATGATACATGGATTTGCAGATATTATACTTCATCACATACGCCTTGGGCATGCATATCCAAGCATGTTTGTATTGGCCTCATATGTTTTATCTTCCCCGCAAAGAAGAAAATGAAAATATGAAAAAAGCAGATAACTTAATTTTATTAATTGGGCCTTCTACATGGGGCAAAAAAAAATCTCCTAGTAAAAATTCTTGGCACATTGCTACCTTTTGTATGAAGTCTCAACCACATCCTTTCTGCTTTTCCTCGGCATCTCACCATGTCTGCTCCATGTGCATACATCTCCAACACTCGCCTTCCTAATATGAATATGGGACTCAGACGATGCACACCTCCCTAAACATTAAAAGGAACAGATCCCTGGACTAACTTTATAGTCTCCATGTTTCCCCTGGGGGATTATTTTCTGGGTGTATTGAGTGGCCGCGTGAGAAATTGCTTATTAAGGTTTATATTCTGCTATTGAAACATTTGTGCTGTAGTAAGAAAATTCACTATTGGAATTTATACAGAAAGGGTTTCCTTTGCTTCTTTAGTCTCTTAAATCAATACTGTAATCAATTCTGTTATCTTCTGAGCTTTCTCTAACCCAATTCTATCTGAATGGCATTCAGATGGTTAAAAAAAAAACCAGTGCTTTTCTAGCAGGAATGCTTACTGGGTCAGCAATTCAGCACTTTTTTGTGTTTTCTCTAGGGAGATGGTGACAAGAATGGTCGAATAATTAACTTTCCTGTCCTGGCTATCTAACAGGACGGCAGCGGCAAGTTCAGGAGGAGACAGGCTGACTCTTCACTTTTCCCATCAAGAAAATACTAAACGTACGTATGGCTTGGTGCTTTTACGGAAGTAGCTGCCGAGGTCTAGTTAATGAATGAACGTTTCCCAGTCTCTTTCCCTTCTGCTCTTGCCTTCTTCCTTCCTAACTTGAGTTGTGCTATCTGCTGGTGATGACCTGCATTGCAGCTCTGACAGAAAAGCTAGAAGAGTAGGAAAATGCAGAATTAAAAACGGAACCAATACATCGTGCATATAAAAATTCATTTGGCTGACCTGTAGTTTTTAATTCTATAAATACTTCACTTTTTTTTCTGCCATTTAATTTTCACCTCAAACGGTGGCAGAACACATCTGTAATAATTGCTCTGGGAAGTGGATATTCAAATTTATTATTTTTATGACTTCACGGTCAGAAACCAGGAACCAGGAAATGTAGGCTTTTATTTTTGACTATACTTGACATTGGGTTGGTTGGTTATTTTCTTTTTAAACTCGGGAATGATATGTTTTGGTCTATCTATCTCATCTGAAGTATGAGATAGTGGATATCAGAGAATGTGCACGAATATAGAAGTTAAGATACAGTATACATCTTACATTGTTTGTCTAATTCCACAGTTTGTCTACGGAATCACATTATTCACAGCGCATTCAAACAGGTTTGGTATTGCGATGTTTGCAGTATTGTAGCATCTGCTCTGGATGTAATGGTAATTAATGCAAATTTCTCTTTCAGGCCAATGCACCCTGAAATTTTGCTAAATTGCATACACACCTATAATTATTCTAAGTTTTTTTCGGCTCTAATTTTATGAATTCATCTACTTAATAGTTTCATAGCTATTCAAATTCATGTGCTTATTATTTTGGGGGAGAATTATAGGATTTAAGCAGTGGTCTCAGCATTGTGATAGATGTGTGACGTTCGCACTCTTCCTTACCTTCACAGTTTTCAGTGACTTCCTTTCCCCTTCAATGTCTGAGTTCACCTTTCCATTCCTTAGATTCATTCGTTTATTTTTCTTCCCTAAAGTAAGTCTGGGTCAGATTCTCTTTCCCTGCTTTCATTCAGTTCATATCCAAATTATACATTTCAAACTCACCTGATCTTGTTTTTAGTGGAGAATTTTATTTCCCTTCAACACCAATTTCATATTTCTTATTAGGGCACATGATAAAAGTACTCTGGGGGCGTACGCAGGTCACGATTCCATCAGCTTCTGCACAGGTCAGGGCTGCTGAGCTGTCTGCTCCAGTCTGTGTGAGCCGTCTCCAGTGAGACGTCAGAGCAAGAGACTTCAGCCTTTGGCTCCTTACAAATGTGAAAACCACGCAGCTATCCACAAATGAAACAAGAAGCTCCTCAGTTGAGAATCCAACAGTATCACAGTGGAGCAGAGGAACCACATGGGAAGAATCACTGGGGCTTTTAGAGAGCTGTGGTAATTGGGGATGCCAAGAACACGGGAGAACCGCGGTATGGTTAATAACAGCCGTATATGGTTGGGTGGCATTGAGATCCTCTCTGATCTCTTCTTTAGATCTTGGTCTTTGCTGCTGAGGACATTATCAACCCATACAGCTCTGAAGCATTTACAGAGGAGATGTCCCCAGTATTCATTAGTAAGGACTCTTGTGATCTTTTCCAAATGAACATTTTACTGATAGCATAGTCATTGCTGTGGTTCCATGTAGAAAAACTTGCTGCTTTGACCCTTTCACTAAGAAGAAACCATCGTGGACAGAGGTTATAATTCCTCTCACCCCAGGCATACTTTAGATACAGGAATTTCATCTCCATACATGCTCACACGCTATAACTTTCCTTCGTGGTTATACCACTGGCACCTGAGACATGGAAACCACTGTAGCAGAAATCTTGGGTGTCCCAAAGACTCCAGGGCTCTGGTTGTCCATTGGTAAATGTACCCCATACGACACTAATAATTCTGCAATGACGGTCACTGCTTGTGTCCCCCAGGTACTTGGACACCTGGGGCTCCAGATTCAAAAATCTCTTCATCTATATATAGCATAGAACTTAGTCTCATAGCTACTCCATGGGTTCCGTACGCCAGAATCAGGTGCCATTGAGAGTATGTATCTTTACCTACAAACAACAACTAAGCCATGAGTAGTATACTCCACATAATTTATTATATACTCCACATAATTTATTACATACTTGTCTGTGCTTCAACAAAATACCTGACAGAAGCAAATCCAGGAAGGGGAGGGGTTCTTTCAGCTTATAGTTTTGGGTGCAGCCCATCATGGCAGGGAGAACACGGCAGGGAAAACATGGCAGCAGGAATTTGAGTCAGTTGGTCACATTGCATCTGTAGTCAAGAACTTAATGAATATGTTCAGCTAGCATTCTTTTCGTGAAATCCAGAATGCCAGCCTATGGCCTGGTGGGTCTCACATTTAGAGTGGAGTTACACAGTTAATCTAGTTTAGAAAATCACTGATGGATAGGCCCAGAGATGTCAAGCTGAGAATCAATACAAATCTTCGTACAGTACTGTTCTGTGCAAAGGACAAAAACCAGATGAATCCCAGCAAACCTCATGCAGAAAGTGTCACAACATCTCCTAGCATCCCTGTGTACATCCATAGCCTTTGCTATCTAGGGTTCCTCCAGTCTTCACTACTGCTTATATCAGCTGATTCATACATAGAGTCTACCAGAGTGCTCTCACCTGTCAGTGCTCGGACCCTGGCATCTCAGCTATCTAGTGCTTTGAAATGCATTTGACTGTGCATTTTCTTTAACAAAAGCGGTCTATAAAAGTCTGGAAGAGATAGCTGCTCCATCATATGGTCATACAGCAACACAACTCAATGGGACATCAATGACACATGATGTCACCAAAGAAAACCAGTGACTTCCCAACCAGTGACCTCAGAAGAAATGGACAAGTAGGCGTGGCCTGAAAAAGAATTAAAGACAGTTGCCCTAAGGAGGCTTAGCAGGCAACCAGGGAACAAAGGTAGACAGTTCAGTGCATTTAGAAAAAGTGTACATAAAACATGAGGTCAGAAGAAAAGCTAGAAAAAGAACAAAGTCTTTTTTGCTAGACACTGAATGAACTTAGAATGTGTGTCATTAAATGAAGCCAGTCTAAGAAAGAAAACTAATATATAAATTCTCTCATGTATGGAACTGTGTGTGTGTGTGTGTGTGTGTGTGTGTGTGTGTGTGTGTGTGTGTGCATTGTACACAGACATTGTTTACATATGTCTGTGTAAACAAATGTTCATGTGGGAGCCCTATAACACGAATGAAGAGAACAGGGAAGGGTAAATAACTAGAGGGAGAGGAAGGATTTGAGACAAGCTATGGACATGAGTAATGAGAGAGGACCTAAAGCTCCTTGTTTTTCTCATTCTTTTTCTGTCATGGATTTTCATTTTGGGTGACAGACAAATGCATAAAATATATTCCATAGTGAAAATGTAAAATACAATGTGAAACTTCACAGCTTCAAATGACTACCCTTAACTGTATAGACATTTACTGAGATGTATAGACTTTGGGTCTTGCTAAACTTGATGTGTGATAGGTTTTATCTGCAAGTATTTGAATGAAGCTTATAAAAATAAGAAGTCAATCAATGAGTAACCAACAAATTGTTGAATTGAAAAAAAAAATGCAATTGTTCATATGATACCATAGAGATCAGATACTCCATGCAAATGGGAATCAGAGGCAAACGTAGATTGCTATATATCTATCCAGAATTTACAGTTTGTCTATATAAGCCTATTTTTCTAGATTAAAATTATATATTATTTATTACAAAGTGTTTGTATATTGTATAATACAAAGCCACAAAATAATACAGTAAGAGCAGAATATCAGACACAGAGAACAATAGAACAGAATTGAAAATCCAGAAGTAAATGCAAGCTTGCAGGCTAAGTATTTTGTTTTTCATTGACCAAAACAAAGAGTTTCTTAGGGATAATGAGGGATGGAAATGCAGAAAAGCAACTCATGGCAGAGAACAGGTGGGATCAGAACGCACAGGATTTTAAAGATGAAGGGAAGAAAGGTCCGTAGTAGTTTGAAATAATCATCCTTGGCTAGGTGATTCTTCATGAAGAATGAATTGTTTCAAGATTTGGGCAGATGGCCTTAATTGATCTCCAGCAACGAAGCCACAGTTCAGCAGTTTCTCACTCTTCTTCATTTCTATTGACAGTCAAACAAGTCTGAAACTTCCTGATTCCATTTCGTTAAGGTTTGACCATTTTGAATCTGGTAATGTTTGCACTCCTCTCATCTTTCTTTTTTCCAAAACGGAGTGATTAGCCTGGAAGCATTAAATGGGCTCCCAGTCTCATCAGAATTTCACTCCGAGATGAAACATTATGGAATTATGGCAATGAGCATGAACTTTGGGTATGGTGGACTGAGATACAGCCACAATAGTTGACGTAGAGTCTTTTGGGTAACTACCCAGGAGTTTTATCGCTTGTTCATATAATATTTACAGTTTTCAGGTTTTGAGGAAACTCCACAGTGCTTTCTATAGTCGCCTGATAACTTTACATTTCTATCAGCAGTGAATAAAGATTCCTCTTTCCCCACATCCTCCACAGCATTTGTTATCATTTGTTTTCTCAATGATAATTATTCTTATTTGGAGATAAAAAAAAATCAATATAATTTCCCTGATGGCTAAGAAGGATGAACACGTTCTTTTTTAAAATCACACCGCTTGTTTACATCTCACTTCCCACTTCCTGGTTACCCCTCCACCGACCACCCCTCCCCCTCTCCCTCCCCCTTGCCTTTGAATGTATGGCGGTGCTCCCCAACCCACCCACTCTCTCCTGCCCCACCATTCCAGCATCCCCCTATGCTGCTGAAGCATCAAGCCTCCCCGCGACCAAGGGTCTCCCCTCCTTTTGCTGTCAGGCAAGGTCATCCCCTGCTACATATGTATCTGGAGCCGTGGATCCTCCAGGCACACTCATTGGTTGGTGGTTTGGTCTCTGGGAGAACTGGGAGGTCAGGCCAGCCTATGTTGTTCTTCCAATGAGGTTGCAATCCCCCTTTGCTCCTCCAGTCCTTCCTCCAGCTCCCCCACCAGGTTCCCCGAGCTCAGTCTGATGGTTGGCTCCAAGCATCCACATCGCTATTGGTTAGTTGCTGGCCTGACCTCCCAAGGAGCAGCCACACCAGGTTCCTGTGAGCAAGCATCTCAACCACAGCAACAGTGTACGCTTTGGTGTCTGCAGACAATATGGATCCCCAGGTGGGATAATCCCCAAATGGCCCTTCCCTCAGTCTCTGCTCCCTGTTCTTCTTTGGACAGGAACATTTCTGGATTAAAGACTTTGAGATGACTTTATGAAATTCATAGGCAAATGGATGGAACTGGAAAATATCATTCTGAGTGAGCTAACCCAATCACAGAAAGACATACATGGTATGCACTCACTGATAAGTGGCTATTAGCACAAATGCTTGAATTACCCTAGATGCTCAGAACACATGAAACTCAAGAAGAATGACCAAAATGCAAACGCTTCACTCCTTCTTTAAAAGGGGAACAAGAATACCCTTGGCAGGGAATAGGGAGGCAAAGTTTAGAACAGAGGCAAAAGGAACACCCATTCAGAGCCTGCCCCACATGTGGCCCATACAGATACAGCCACCCAATTAGACAAGATGGATGAAGCAAAGAAGTGCAGGCCGACAGCAACCGGATGTACATCTCTCCTGAGAGACACAGCCAGAATACAGCAAATACCTAGGCAAATGCCAGCAGCAAACCACTGAACTGAGAACGGGACCCCCGTTGAAGGAATCTTAGAAAGGACTGAAAGAGCTTGAAGGGGCTTGAGACCCCATATGAACAACAATGCCAACCAACCAGAGCTTCCAGGACTAAGCCACTACCCAAAGACTATACGTGGACGGTCCCTGGGCTCCAACCTCATAGATAGCAATGAATATCCTAGTAAGAGCACCAGTGGAAGGGGAAGCCCTTGGTCCTGCCAAGACTGAACCCCCAGTGAACATGATTGTTTGCGGGGAGGGTGGTAATGGGGGAGGATGGGAGGGAACACCATATAGATGGGGAGGGGGAGGGGCTGGGGGATGTTGGCCTGGAAACCGGGAAGGGGAATAACAATCGAAATGTAAATAAGAAATACTCAAGTTAATAAAGATGGAAAAACAAAAAACCAAAAAACCAAAAAAAAAAAAAAAAAAATAGAAAAACTAAAAACCAAACAGAACATTCCATGAAAAAAAAAAAAAAAAAAAAGGCTTTGAGATGGGTGGGTATTTTTTAACCCTTATTGGCCAGTTGTACTTCATCTTCTCACAATTATCCATTTATTTCATTGGCTTATTTACTTATTTATAGGATTTTTGTGTTATTTCATTTTGAGCTCTTTATATAATCTAATATTAATCCTCATTAGATGCATATAGTCACAAAAGATTTTCTTCCCTCGGCTGGCTATCTCTTTAGTTAATTAATTGAAGACACTTTTAAATTTCATGTAGACTCAACTAAGAAATATTTGACAAAACTTCAGAAGCAAATAATTGTGAAAGAATAGTTCCTGCAGTCAAGGCTGAAGGTTAAACTGAATATTGCCTTCTACTGTGCACAAAAATCACCTAAAATGGATTAAACACTTAAACATAGAGCCCATAATGTAAATCTTGATTAAACTGGAGAAAAGCTTAATTTTAATTAATGAAATTTAATTTTATTAATTTGAGTTTATTAATTTTGTTAACAATTTTTTTAACTGGTAACAAAAATACAGACACCTAGTTAAAGGAGTACATTCTCAGTAGCAAATGGCAACAGCCCAGTGCACACAACTCAGGTCAAACCATCAGATTAGAATATTTATTCTATAAAACACAGGAATGACCAACGGGTATATAAAATGGTATATGACTTTAGCATCAAGATTATTTCAAATCCAAGTCCAATGAATATCACTTTGAATTTGTTAAGATGAAATTGAAATAGAATAAATATTGGCACAGTTGTCAAGAAAAAGACTTTGTAAATAATTAGTTGGAATATGGATTAATACAGCCATTGTGGGAAGCAGTAGGAATTTCTCTCTCTCAAAAAAAAAAAAAATTAAAGTAGAACTGTTATAGGATCCAGAAATCCTACCTCTGGTAATACATGCAAAATAAATAAAATTATTTTCTCTAAAATGCATATGCTGTTTTGTTTTTCATGTAGCATCATTACAGCATGTGAGAGATGAAACATTTGTGTCCATTGACAGGTGAATGACTGGGTTATTAGAGTAAAGGTCAAACATGTATGCTCTAGGAAATGTCCTAATTTAAGAATCTTCTAGAATTATTTTCTCTTATTCCAGAGAGATCATTGACTTTTGGTGGTGTTTTTAGTAGCATTTGAATCATTACCTTTAAGTTAATGATGTGGGTGTGAAGAAGTTATCATAGTCGTCAGGGAAATAAAACCCCCAAATTGTCAGGCTGACAATGAAAGAAGAGAGTCGCTTACTGGGAAGAGAAACTGGATACTAGCATCTCTCTCATATTACTCAGGACTTGTTGCCAGCAGGTGATGGTAGTCCATGTGTAAGTAATTTATGAAAAGCAGTAACTTATTAGAAAGAGCCCCATATAAGTCACAGACTCTGGAACTGAAGAATATACAGCATCAGGAGATCAAGAACATGGGAAACTTCCCCAGAGAAGTTTATGAGGTAGTTTATTGGCCCTGCTTAATAATATACCCTAAACAAGACAGAGTATCTCATATGCACATGCATGAAGGAGCAGGTGAATGGCCTAGGCAGAGAAGGCTACTGTTCTATGTCATCTAATGCCAAAAGTCCCTTCTAGTGCATTGCTATACCATATTTAATATGTGCTTTTTCCTGTTTGTTTTATTCTAGATCATTTCCACTCATGTCTAAGTTTTAGTTTCTGGAAATAGGCAAGGCATAGGTGAAGGCAAAGTGTTTCTATGATACATGTTTCTTACCACCTTTCCTCTCAGATTTGTCTAAACTTATATGCGCTGCTACAAATAACCTTGAAAATACAGTGTCTGAGACAGTTTCTAATAGACTCTTTCACCCCACTAAAACTTGGGACTTTCATCGACAAAAGAGAGTATGAGAAAAGATATTAGGTACAAATAATAATCTTTGTAAGAGGAACAACACCCCACGGACATAGTGAAGAAACTATGTTGCTTTATTCTTTTGCTTTTTATAGCAGTGGGCTTCATTGTAGCCCACCACAGTTTGCAGACCAAGAGACGTTACTAAGGATACTATCAGTTCCTGCTTACACTCTGTAGCATCAAACCTGCCTTTCCCAAAAGGTTGATAAAATGATTTTTATGCCTTTGTTCCTTAGTACATAGCAGGAAGGGTATGGCTAGAGAAGGAGAGTGGTAGTCATGTGTTTAAGACACATTTATTCAACAACTACTTACCAGCCACTCCACATCAATACCAAATCTCATCTGCAAATGAAGGTTTTTTTTTTTTGGATATTATCACATCCATTTCTTGAGGCAGCCTTTGGGCTACAATGGCGTAGTTGAGTAGTAATGCCAGCAGGATCTCATTCCTGAACTTTAAAATATTTCTCTGGCCTGTTAGTGAAAATGGTTTCTAAGTTCTAGTCAGTGAGGATACAAATGCTGACGACATTGTAGTTCTTTTAAAATTAGTGTGTGCATATGTGTGGTGTAGTGTGCACGTGTATATGTGTGTTCTATGCGTGGGGAGTATACACACACCTGTATGTGCGTGCACTAGAGCCCCAATGCTGCTGATGTCCTGTGTCTTCCTCCATCATCTTCACTTTATTGTTTTGTTTTTTGTTTGTTTGTTTTGCCAAACCCGGAACTAGCTAACTCCAGTTAGTCTTTCTAGCCAGGTTGCTTCCGGGGTCCCCCATATCTGCATCCTGAGTGCTGGGGTTACAGGTGTCTGCCACCTGAAGGATTTTACCTGGAGTTCTGGAGGTTGAACTCTGGTTTTCATAATTTCAGGGATGCGTTTTATCTACTCAGTTATGTCTCTACCCCACCAAAGTATTTATTCTTACAGGACAAATAGAGGTGGGCCTTGAGTTCTGTGATTTAGTTCTCCATAATCCTTACCCTTTCCCTTGGGTAAATAGAAAAACAAATGATCTGTTCATTCATTTTATACATACTGTTTCATTTGCCCTTTGAATAGCATTTAGAGCACAGTTAATCCACACAAGCAGGGTCACACCACTGCAACCCTAGTTCAATATCTTTATGAGTTTATGGAATTTATTTCTCCAAAACTCAAAGCCGCCTCATTCCTTTGTGTTGCCTCTGTCTTGTGCTTGGATTCCAGGGCTTTTTGAGCCATGAATTCTGTGATGCTCTTTGCTCTCACCCCCAGTTTCTTGGCTGACCATCTCCACATTTTACTTGGTTTGTACTTTCCTTTGATATTTTGGAAATGGAAACATTACTTTGGATGAACCATATATTTTTTCCTCATGTAAGTTATCTCTACACTTTCTATTTTATTCTTCAGCCTTTCTTAAAATTTTATGGATACGAAATCAGAATGTTGAAATTCTTTCAGTTAGATTGGGGTTACTCATTACGGGTCTCACTCAATCTGCAAAGTAATACAGCACATTAGCTTAACGCTCACATACCCTGTGCTGCAGGATGACATCCCCCTAACACCTGATTATAAGAACCAAGATTAGAGCCTTCCTGTAACACAGCCATTGGGAGTTCAGAACTTGTCTGCCTAGAAATATGCTTCCATCAGTAGGAGATAATTAATGTAATGGCAAGTAATGAAGTAGGGGGTAAAGGTACAAGAGCCCCATGGCAGGGGAAATTTATGGTGGGGAGAACTTTATTATGAGAACAGCATGCACATTAGTAAATTTATCAGAAGGTCAAAATTGAACATCTATCAAGTATGGTGTATATTCCTTGACTTCATCTTTGGGCCAATCAGGACTGAGAGGCTGAATATGGCCTTGTTAGGTTATTAATAACGGGATGACTCTTCTTGATTTGGCCCTTCTCTGGAGTGTGTGAGGCTGTCTTCCTTCCTTCCCCCTTCTTTTTCCCCTTTCCTCCCTCTTTTCTATTCCTTCTTTTCCTTTATTCCATAAACAATGAGTCTTTAATATGTAATAAACTCCAAAGAAGATATTGGGAATATAAAAAATTCCTTTCTTTTGTGGAATTTAAAAGCTCAGACAACAATACCCAAAAGGGAACCGTTGCAGGAAAGCTTAGCAGCCTGAGGGAAGGAGCCTAAGACAGGAATAAGGAGATGTTTTTCCCAGTTAAAATTCATTGATTATTTTAGTTTTAATCAGTGCCTAGCTTGCACTATATCAGAAAAGCTTCCTCTTTCAGTAGATGGGAATTAGCGCAGAGACCCACAACTGGAATCTGTGCAGAGAGCACTTTTGAACACTCAGACCTAAAAGGGGTGTCTTCAACCCTTGCACACTCAAGGTTCAGGGATCTATGTGGAAGAGAAAGTGGAAAGATTGTTAAGAACCAGAGAGCATGGATGACTCCAAGGAAACTGTCTTCCAGACACAGCAGAACTGATGCATATACGAATGTATGGAGACCATGGGAATATACATGCACACGCACATGCAATGCCCGCTCAGGTTCAAGCCAAATTTCAGCTTTCAGTACTGAGAGGGGGAAATAGACATGAGGTCCTACACCTAACAAAGATGCTATTTAGAGTTGATTCTTTCTGACACAAATGAAAAATCCAGTGCCACTGGATGTATTAACCATACTCCAGGGCCAGTGTCATGCCCAGGAGTAGTTGGCTAATGACAAAATGTTGCTTTGTTTTGTTTTGTCTTGTTTGGGATTTTTTTTAGTCTTTTGCTTATTTTTCTTGATTTTTTGTTTTGTGTATTTTGCTTTTATTTTATTTATTTGTTTATTTATTTTATTTTTTTTGGATGGATAAAGAGAAAAAACTCATCTGTTTTTAACAGTCTCTCTCTCTCTCTCTCTCTCTCTTCTCTCTCTCTGTGTGTGCGTGTGTGTGCGTGTGTGTGTGTGTGTGTGTATGTGTGTGTGTGTGTTCCCACAGACTCTGTACATCCATATATACACCATTCCTGCTGTGTCTGGAAGTCAGTTTCCTTGAAGTTATTCATAAAGTTGGGTAGATTGGAAGGTTGGAGAATCTGGGAGTGTTTGGGAGAGGGGACATTATTAAGTATATAATTTTTTAACCTAAAAATCATTGGTCATATGATTACTTTTTTATTAATATACATTTTATTATTCCATTTCTTTCCTTAAATGCCAATAGCTAGGTAACTACTTTCATCAAAGAATAATAATACACCATAATATGATATAATATAATGGTAATACATAATAATATAGTGCTAACACAGTCACAAGCTAATATCATTAATGCCATGATTTGGGACTATTAACTACCAATTTAATCAGTACTTTTTATTGGTTTACTGTCTCTTACTGTATACAGTACTCATGCTTCTTTAAACATATGCGTAATCAATAGTTTTATTATTTGTTCCCGAGACTCTCTACTGTTCTGCAATTACAGTCGAGAGACCATATAGTCTTCTGTGTGAGTATAGGTGGTAGGGTAGTAAATATATGGTAGTGTGGACAGCCTCCTAGAAAGTGCTGTTAACCTGATTACCTCAGCAGAGGTCATAATAGTCAACAGCAACAGCAATAGTAATAGTAATGGTGGCAGTAACCAGTAACGAACGCCCTCATAGTACGAAACCATATCTGCAACTTATGGACTGTTCATTGTCATGAAACCCTCACGTTATAAGTGAAGTTACAGAGACCCACCACTGGGAAATTACTAGATCTAGGGATATGTACTTTAAACAGAATACTCTACTGTTTTTCAGGGCCAGACACCACAGAGTGATGTTGTGCTGTTGAGAACGGATGGCTGTTCTAGAAATTCCATTCCTTGGATTCTGTACCAAAGCTCTATTAACAAGCACTCTCCTTCACGTTATATAAGTAAATTAGAGAAGTGAGGGATAGTGCTGTTTACCAAGCTATATTCCTTATGTATGCTATCTAAAAGTCATATATCTAGTAAAACTTAAGGAATGCTATAAAATATATTCCTTCCTCAGAAAATGCTCAAAAACTGAAAGACAGAAAAATAGGAACGGGTCCTGGCTGGGAAGCAGGTGTTTGGTAGAAGTAGAAGGAGACGGTAATGGTGGAGGGTGTGAAAGTGATGAAAATACATGAAAATGTAAAAGAAAAATGTAAACAGTAGAGTTATCTACATGAAAAAAATAATGAAAAGTTATGAAGAAAAAGGCCTCGGTCTAACTTGCTCTGTCTCATTCTAAAATTCTGGCCAAAGGATGCCCTTTGGAAAGAACAAAGGGTATAACAGATTTTCAGTCTTTATAATGAATACTTTCTGAAATTACTTTCAGAAATTCTGGACAACAATATTTACTGTCTTTCAGTGTCAAATGGCTATGACTATAAATATTAATTGTAACACACACACGTACACACACACATGCACACACATATGTGCACCCCCCACATGAATACACGCACATGCACACATACATGTATATCTCACACACATGTATATCTCACACACAAATGTATATCTCACACATACACACACACACACACACACGTATATCTCACACACATGGGTATTTGCCCATCTGTTCATATTGACTTCCAACAGCCATATGAAATCCAGCAGGATTGTGTTGAACCCACATGGTGTGCAATGCTGTGGGTAGAAAGTATTCTTTACTTCTCAGTCACAGCCCGGAAGTATCAAATTTACACTTTGAGGCTCTTCCAACTGGTTTTCCTGCACATAGTACTTATATTCCCCATCAGGCTAAAGTAGGACTTGCATTAACCATAGCTTATTAGCTGTAATGACAACAATTTTCTATTGAAGTTAACTGAATTGTAGTTTTACTTGTGACTGGGTGTGCATTGCAACCATCGCTAAAATCTTGGTGTTAATGGCAGAAGGCAGCGCTCAAGTATTTGCTTTATTATTCTTGAGGTTTTCTGAAAAGATTTGCCTGTGGAACAAGCTTTATTCCCTGTTTTCCTAGCTGTTTGAGGAGCTCACTTAAGCTGAAGCTACTGTGAGTCAATTTGTTCTTCCTGAGTATTTGTGAAGCACATGCAAAGCCGGCTTTCCTGACATCACTCTTACAGCCATAGTTCAAGGCCACAGATGTGCCAAGAATTGCTTTTAGAGTACACGGAAGCCCCTCTGTAACACAGGAATTGAGGGACTTGAGTACCTATTCCAATTTCCACCCACAATCAAGAAGTAAAAAAAAATTAGAGTAGTTTTTCATGAGTATTTCAGGTGGCGAAATAGAACTTATGCAACACATTATCCTCGAGTTTTACCCACAATCAAGGAGTAAGAAATTAGACTTGCTAAATGGAAAGATGTCTCCCTGCAAAATTGAACAAATGGGCAATTTGACAAAGTGCCATTATAACATGATGGGCTGGCTAAGACCTTCCGAAATGAGATACACTGTAGAATAAATGAACTCACTGGGAAAAAAAAAATAAAGGCAGAAAAAAAAAGTATCTTGTGCAGAAACTCTGAACTGGGTCATTCTCTCCTAAAAGAATTTTTAATGGTTCTCGTCCGCATCGAAAAGAGACTTAATGGGGTAAAGTTGACTTCTTTTGTGGAATTTTTGTCTGGCACATTCTTCCAGCTTTCTGTCAAGATGGTAACCGCCAGTGGCTTAAATTGAAAATTTTGACAGACGTTTCTCTGAGTGCCTTCTCCCTCTTTGTTAAAAACAGATACAGGTCTCTAGTTGACCCAGAGGCTACTACTCTTTCAGGAAATGCTTTTCATTCATTGCAGGTCTGCCCTGGTGGTGACCATGCATGTGGCCCTCCGGGGAGGACTTCGTATGGACCCAATGATCCGAGAAAGATGAGTCACTTACTAGTGCAATCTGAAAGTCTGAGACACAGAAACACTCCCAGGAGTCCACTCTTTCTTTAAAAAATTATCTTTAATCTCTCTTTACAGTCCAGTTGTTATTCCCTTCCCAGAGCCCTCCCTGGCAGGCTGGGGCCAATAAGCAGAACCTCACCATCAAGTTTCATCTTTCTCCTGGTGGATGAGGTCAGGCCCTAGCTTCAGTTTTCTCATCTATGAAATGGGATTGGGACTATGCACTGGGATCAACACACTGGGAGCAAATATCCAACACTAGGAATATTGGTGGTACCCTGAAGTGTTAAATGTGATTATCACAGGGCACAAAGACTCAAATGGTTTTCAGGGATCTTGTTAATTCAAGAGCTCATATCCAGTTGGTTCATCAGCAGAACCTTTATAGACAACTGGAAACAAACTAACAAACAAACAAACACCAAATTGTTTCTCAAAGCTAAGCCCAATATAACATTTAAAAATGAGTTATTATTATTAATTATTATTATTACAGCAGCAAATTCTCTTCATAATCATAATGTCACATTGTACCTATGTTCCTAAATATATATTTTTTTGGTCCTGGCTTATTACGGTTTAAGAAAACCAGGAATAGGAAGGAGAATCAGCATGGGGTTGATGGTTGAGTGACAACTGTAATTTTCAATATAACAGAATCTTTTCTAATGTAAAAGCTACCTTCTGCTTACGACAAAGTTTAATGAAATATAGGCACAAAATAGTGTTTTCTTTCCAACAAAGAACAAGTGTAGTCACAGAATTTAGCATGTTGAGTTATTCTTTCCAAAAAATCAACCACCTGAGGAGCAAAGAATAAGATTTAAAACAGAATTTCTACGCATTCTTTTCTTGAAGGAACAAAGCATTTGTATGTACAGCTAAACTGAGTAGCTGCAACACAATTTGGTAATGTTTCTGTTTGTTGAAGAAATGCTGAATATTTGCGGGAATGGCAAGAAGGAAAACAGTTCTCATCTGCATGCAATATAGTCATAACATAAAATTATGAGATCAGAGATATGATGTCTGAAAAGATTGAATTAACACTGTGAAAATTAGAGCCCCCTCATTTGCATAAACCTGGGACTGCTGCTGCAAGACAAAGCTGGCTTACTTGCCAGTGGTGGAGGACAAGGGGAGGGGGGGGAGTAGCATAGCATTTCCCTGCTTTAGCTCACCAGTGTTAAGTCAGCTGTTCAAGTCTGCTCTTCATGGCTGGATGAGGAAGTCTGTAAAGTGCCGACATCACTCTCAAGTCAGATCTCACCTGAAAAAAAAGAGGCCCCATAGCAATGTCGATCCTAACATATGGCTCCTTGTCCGGAAAATGGCTCTGGGGAAGAAGAGTATAATTGTCTGGTGAACACAAGCTTTTCCAGTCCTACAGATGACCTCTGATTCTTTGAACCCATGAGAATGTAACCCAGAAGGAATCAAAGCTTTAACTTGGAAATTAAGAAGTTGCTGACTAGTTCCTGGGGTCATGTGGTCATTTCTCTTTTTTTTTTTATTGGATATTTTATGTATTTACATTTCAAATGTTATCCCCTTTCCAGGTTCCTCCCTCTCCTATCACCCCTCCCCTTGCTTCTATGAGGATGCTCCTCTTCCCACCTACTCATTCCCAGCTCAATACCCTGGCATTCCCCTACACTGGGGAAAGGAGCCTTCACAGGACCAAGAGCCTCTCCTCCTATTGATGCCCAACAAGGCCATCCTCTGCTACATATGCGGCTGGAGCCATGGTTCCCCCATGTGTACTCTTTGGTTGGTGGTTTAGTCCCTTGGATCTTGGGGGTGGGGTAGGAGTCTGGTTGGTTGATATTGTTGTTCTTGCTATGGAGTTGCAAACCCCTTTAGCTCTTGATCATTTTTTTTTTTATCCAGACAGTGAGACAAGAATAAAAGGAAAACCTCTGAGAAAGAATCAGGAGGCTGCCTCTCTTCTGAACTGGATGATGCACATTGCATCTGGGAGCCAAATCTTCCCAGTTGTTCCTTAATTAATGAGTATGGACTGAGGTGCAGGAGTGGAGGTGGAGACATGTGTATGGATGGAAGCCAATGATGTGGCAGTCACAATGTTACATTGGGGATAGATGGGGAACGGAAGTAGTGCATCATGAATAAACGCACGTGCCTATGTCCTCTTCTGCTTAGAGGAGATAAGCTCTGTGGGCTGAGAGGTAGTATATGTAAAGCATACAGTGTATTGGTGCAAAGGCAAGAGGGCTATGACCTGTGTGTATTAATTACAACAGACAAATGAAACTAGAAATGTAGATAGCTAGGGTTGCTATTGCTTGAATAAAAACACCGTGACCAAACGCAACTTAGGTAGGAAAACGTTCATTAGTCTTGTGTATCCTGAATCACAATTCACTGGAGGAAGCAAAGGCAGGAAGTCAAACCAGGTGGGCACTTAGAGGCAGGAGCTGATGCAGAGGCCATGGAAGGGTGCTGCTTACTCCCTGTTCTCCCCCTCCTCCTCCTCCTCCTGCTCCTCCGCCTCCTCCTCCCCTCCTTCCCCCGCCCCCTCCTCTCCCCCCTCCCCCGCCTCTTCCTCCTCCTCCTCCTCCTCTCCCCCCTCTCTCTCTCACACGAAAAGGACTCAGGTGGATTGGACCACAACCCAGCACATGGTTGAGAGAAATCTTTTGTTAGGCTACTTATCCAAATCCTGATCTCTTCTGGGAATACCTTCTTGTGTGTGTGTGTGTGTGTGTGTGTGTGTGTGTGTGTGTGTGTGTGAGTGTGTGTGTAATTCATATATAAAAACTTATAAATTATAATACAGTATACATTTCTCAATACCCAGAGACCGTTATTTGAAAACAAAATGTAAAACACCGAAGGCAACAGCTACCGGGAATGGCGAGGTGTCTTCCTTTCAACAGAGCAATTGTCTTTCCGCAAATGAACAATTAAACAAGATAAACATAACAGCACCATCACATTAAATTTCCAAGGACACTGAAAAGCAAAGATGGAGATAGGAATGGGTGGTTTGTTCACCGTACGCCAGATACAGTGGATCCATGAGGTTTCTTAAGCCCTGAAAAATTTAGTCTCATGTTCTATGGAAAAAGAAATTTATAACCAAAACAGCATGTGCTGAATGAAAAGCTCAGAGTGCTACAGAGCAGTTGGAACAGAAGGAAGGTTTAATGTAGTAGTGGACGCCATGAAGGCCATCAGGTCTTTTATTCTTGTTTTAGCGTAAATACCATATATTTTTCATTGACTATGTTTTCCTGACTCTCGTACACTGGGGATTGGACTTCAGGCTTTGGCATGGCTTGTGCCCCACCCCGACTTACATCCTCAGCCCGAAATCATGATTTGAGATGGTAAAAAATATATGTTGAAATTGCTTTGATTGAGTGGGAAAACCTCCGTCCTTAAGGAATGGGGGATTGTGAAAGGAGAGAGGGCAGAGGTGACAGTGGTTTGGAGAGACAGTAGTTCAAGTTGGGGCCAGAGGATCCACCTGCTTATGGAAGAATAAGGGATAGGAAAGCCCTATTTCATCTGTGCCAGTGAGTTTCATTTATAATTTAGTCACTAAGTCAGCATCTCAGAGGCCATAGGCTGGCTATTTTGTTTGGTTATGATGAGGATAATGGTTACAAAGGGTCAGAGAAAAGCAATTGCATAGAAAACAGTGGAAGGAAGGGGAGGGGGGAGGGGGATGTTTGCCCGGAAACCGGGAAAGGGAATAACACTCGAAATGTATATAAGAAATACTCAAGTTAATAAAAAAAAAAAGAATCAATATAAGTATGAAACATAAAAACAAACAAACAAACAAACAAAAAAAAAAAAAAAAAAATGTCAACCAAAAAAGTCAGTGGTTGCAGTAGAAATGAAATAGTTTGTTGTTATGAGAAGAATACAATCAATTCCAAAGTGCATTGTTTATTTGAATTTTGTGTGTGTGTGTGTGTGTGTGTGTATGTGTGTGTGTGTGTGTGTGTGCACATGCGTGTGAGTATGCATACCTGTGTGATCTTGCAGAGGCCAGAAGAGGGTACCGAGTGTCTTTTTTATTAGGCTTTGCCTATATCTCTTTATCTTCCTAGCCGGGTTTTCCCTGAACCCGGGGCTCTTGTTTTTTTCAGCAGGGCTGAAAGCCAGCGAGCCCAGCAGCCACCCCATTTCTGTTTTATTTCTGTTAGGTCAAAGCCACGTGGTCAGAGTGGGAAGGGACTAGCTAGGTTTGGGAAAATGAACTGGAAAGAAATCTTTCAAGGAACACGTCTCTGTGAAAGTCACACCATGAAGGGACCCAGGAAGGACTGTCAACTCCTTTGCCTTTGCCCAGCAGGGTTGACTCATTAGTGGATAACTCCAGGCCAAGCTTTATACATCCTCCATTGCTTCTCCGAGAGAGGAGCCATTGAATGGAGCGGTGGGCAGGCGGCCATCTTCAGTGATTTGGCTCTGTAGAGATGTTTCCCTCCATGCCTCTTCCCTCCTTAACAAGGCAGACACATACATGTAACCATACATCCTTCTCTGATTATGGAGCACTTCCAACGAAGCCAAAGGGAAAACAGAACATGATTTCTCAAACAAAACAAAGCATGTACTGCTTTAGCAGATTTTCCTGTACTTAAAGCATAGAGGCGAGCCTCTGATTGGTCCTCAGGAAGCGCGCTGGGAGGGAGGCGACAGCATTCGCACGACACTCTGGCAGTGATAGTAGATTGCTTCCTATAAAGTCTCTCAGTGTGGTCTGAAGTTACAAAGATAAATTTTAAGGCAGGAATGAAAACAATGCCCTCCATTCAAATGAATGACTGGTTCTTGTCACACCTGGTTCTGCCAGATTGCTCCAAACGCCACCAGCATCTGCTGTTTTACGTCTATATTGACTTGCTATGGTGATGACAATATGGGGGCCTGGTGTCCGCTAAGACAGAGAATAACTTGGGTGACTCTGTAAGCTGTGTGCATGGGACTTTAAAATGGGGCTTTCCTTTTTTGTCTTATTTATTTATTTATTTGGCGATTTTCAAAATTAAAGTAAAGCTGAAACATCCTCTGTTTTCCAGCGTATTACCAAACCCGTGTGTCTGTTTGCCCGAGGGAAAAGTGGATGGAGGGGGAGAACGTGGTTGATGAGCTATTACCTGCTGCTGTTGTCTTTGGAGGCTGAACCAGGAAGTTCATCTTTGTTATTAATAAAAAAAAAGGTGGAAGCAGCTGATGTGGCAGCTGATAAAATGATACTTGGAGACAAGGAAATGAAGATCACCTAGAGAGAGGGGAGAGGAGAGGAGGGGAGAGAGAGGAGGGGAGAGGAGGGGAGGGGAGGGAGGGGGGGAGGAAGAGAGAGAGGGGGAGGAAGAAGAAGAAGAAGAAGAAGAAGAAGAAAGAAGAAGAAGAAGAAGAGAGAGAGAGAGAGAGAGAGAGAGAGAGAGAGAGAGAGAGAGAGAGAGAGAGAGAGAGAGACTCTTGCAATCCTGAGTTTAGTAGGGAGATTTGTGTTTTAGCGGCGGTTCCGATGAGCTGGCATGGCTTAGCCTGGGATCTAAGCGTGCAGGACTTTATGATTTACCCCTACATTTTGTTTTTCAGTAGAAGAAGCAAGTGTCAGGGAGACCATGTTTGTTTTTTAACAGCACCCAGAAAGGTTCATTAAACTCCATTTTGTGGAGGAATATGGAGAGGAGTGAATGCATCCTACAAAGATGTATCTGGCTGGAAGATGAACGAAATGGGAGACATTAAACATTTCTGTGCCGGCCAAACGCGATGAGCTTAGAGGGAGTCGTAAGTGGCTGTTTTCCTGGACTAGAAAGGAAACCGAAGGAATCAGAGAATGAACTGGAAGAGCTTGAAGGGGCTTGAGACTCCATATGTACAACAATGCCAAGCAACCAGAGCTTCCAGGGACTAAGCCACTACCTAAAGACTATACATGGACTGACCCTGGACTCTGACCTCATAGGTAGCAATGAATATCCTAGTAAGAGCACCAGTGGAAGGAGAAGCCCTGGGTCCTGCTAAGACTGAACCCCCCAGTGAACTAGACTGTCGGGGAGGGGGCAATGGGGGAGGGTGGGGAGGGAAACCCATAAGGAAGGGGGAGGGGATGTTTTGCCAAATGTACATAAGAAATACCCAAGTTAATAAAAAAAAAAAAAAAAAAAAAAAAAAAAAAAAAAAAAAAAAAAAGAAAGTTGTTGTTAGGAAGAACATGGTGGAGAAACAGAAAACTCCACATAGCCCGTTAAGTCAAAAGACAAGCAGGAGGCAGCGAAATGTCAGCTCCAAGCTGCCAATGCCAACACTCAGTGCTAATCTGGTGAAAAAAGAGTTAGGAGTTCAGAGGCGGTGCAGCGGAAAGTCAGCCCCGCATGCACAGCCTCTGAGTTTTAGCCTTCGTTCGGCTATCGATTGCCGTTTTAAAGTCTTAACAGTCCTGGGACTGACTCCCTCTACATGTTCAATAAAGATGTCGAATTTGATGGTTTCAAAGCATCCTTCCCAATCTGAAATCTCATAGTTTTCATACAGAGTAATGATAGCTCTTACTAATGAAGCAGTTTTCATAGCTCACTGCTTAATCTGTGCAAACTAAAAACGCACATGACAAACCACCCTTAAAAGGCAAAGCTAGGTCTATTATGCGCCGCAATACATAAGCTTTCCTGAGTTGGAAACCGATGCTGTATTCTCCGGCTAGCGACGCTGTCACCCGTATGTTCCTAAAAAAAAAGAAACACTGCGGTTGTTTTATTGTTCTCTCTGGCAGTGCCAATCATAGTTAGCACTAATTAATGAAATTCCAGGGTGCTGTCTGCCAGGCGGTTCGTGCAATGGGTGAAGCAAGCTACAGTGGTGAAGTTTCCATCATTTATTTTGCTGTGACAACATTGGCTCAAGTTTCAGAAACAGAGATTCCAGCTCCCCATCCCTGCGAGAACAAATGTAGTTGATTTATGTTCTGAGCCTCTCTAGCATATTGTCAACACCGTGATGACTGCCAGCGCTCATCCGACAAAGTGCTGACATTTTCTGGGAATCTGCTTGCCTGAACACATATTCTCTCCAGTAGCTTTCATTTGCACACATTGCCGACTTTTCCTCCAAATTTTTTTTTTTTTAAATTTTAAGGCTTAAGGAAGGGGCTGTATCATATTAAAATTAACCTGGTATTATTAACTCAATTGTGGCCAACGCAAAATCTTTTGGGATCAAGTCGTGGTCAGGAAAGATGACGAATTTCCTTTGATCTGAATTGGTATGACCTTAAACAGGACTTAAATTTAGTGCATTTTTTTTTAGAATCATGCTTTTTTTTTAGTGGAATCCTACCCCCCCTTTTTTTTTTACCCTATCATGCACCTGTTTTTATTGGTCATTGAACCTCTATATTCAGATTCCTTTCTTTTAACTCATTCCAACAATAGATTTCTTTCAGTGGTTCCAACAATAGACTTCTGCACAGCCTTTTGGCTTCTGAGGAGTAACGGAGCCGAGTATCCGCACCTGAGTTTCGAGGCAAGTGATGGACGTGCCATTAATGAAACCTCCCCGTGTGGGTTTGATCGAATAAATTGAATGACTCTCACTTGTATTGTGTGAAATCAAAGGCTATCATGTGGCAGGTTGTTTTCTTGGGATACACAGAATTTCAGAAATTCTTCACACGGATAAACTGTGGATTTCAATAAGATTAATTGTATGATCCATGTTTCTAAATTGGGATTTTTTTTTCATGTTTTGAAAAATTGGTAAGGAATTTAGACAACTTGTGATCTTATAAGTGCAGTTTGATCCAGCGTTTTAGTTCAAATCTTTGGGAGGAGTTACAAATATTGTTAGTTCATGGCCTGCCCCAGTTACACAGTGGGTTAAAGTCCACCCTGGTTGACTTGGTGGGACCTTGTCTTAAAATATAAAGTGGAAAAAAATGAAACAGGGCCACTCTTATAATATGCGCAAGGTATAGATACAGTCTTTAGACTTTTGTGTGTAAGCACTACACATGCACAGACAAACACACAGACACACACACACACACACACACACACACACACACACACACACACACACACACACAGGTTCTCTCCTACACAAGTTCTCTCTCTCTCTCTCTCTCTCTCTCTCTCTCTCTGTCTCTCTCTGTCTCTCTTTCTCTCTCTCTTTTTCCACTATAGCTTGACAAATTTGTCCCCAACTCTCATTTTGATTAGAGGACAGACATTTTTCACATCCTGGAAAGGCTCTTTCTCTGTTCTCCAGTTCATCTTCTCTGTGTAGGGAGTGGGTCCCAAAAGCTGTTTTAGAGTGAAAATGAACAATTAATATTTTTAATGTCAGTTTTAAATTCAATTTCTCCTTTACAGTTCTTGTCGCTGCAGACTTGCTTTGTCTTCAGAAATCCGTGTTAGTTTTAATTTTCCCTCTGGAGGAAATGGGTACTGACCACTACCCGTCTAGTTATCTATTAGGTCCTGCCAGGTGTCGCTGTTAAGGTGGACACTTGTTCTTTATTTGGTTATTAACGGAGAGGTGGATAGGTCATTTTTAAAATGTTCACAGGAGTTTTCTTGTGTGTATGAAGAGACCTGAGTCTTTCAGTTGTTAGTTAGTAGCACTCTCTATTGGTATACAATTTATTTTTATTGGTTGGCCTTCGGAGAGGGAACAAATGTTAACTGCAGTTTTTTCCTTTGGATTTTCCTTTTGTTTGTAGTCAGCAGCATTAAACTTTTAAGGTCCAATCCTGTGCAGAGAAAACAGAGGGATGCACTGTACTATTTGGCCTCTGGAGAGGTGATTGTAGCATCTCTCTGGGGTTCCAGTCAGCAATGAGATGAAGCTCTGGCAGGGGCAGTGGGTCCCACAGGCCAGGAGCATGGCTTATTGACTTCTGAAGTCTGACTTCCCTTGGTGGCCTGTGCAGAGCGCCTCACTTTCCACAGTGGATGTGTGTGGTCTCAAATCCGTGCTAGTCCTGATCATCACCACTAGCCTGGAAGAATCAGTCATACTATGTCATACACTTACTGCTTATACAATCCCTCTCAGCATTCTTTCTATGATCTGTGGCAGCATATACAAGTAAACAGTACCAGCCCTGCCAGCCCCTTTTTATTGTTGGAAAACTGAGATATAAAGGGAGGAAGGGTTTTCCTTCAGGACCACATCTTCCCTCAATAGCATGATTCATCACAATCAGGCTCCACAACTCAGACCTGGAGGATTTATAATGACTCTGAAGCACAGGTGTGGTACCCTGGGATCCTCTGGAGTCAGGGAAGGAATTCAAGATGGCTGATAATTCTTCTTCCTCGAAGGTCTCACAAACTACTCATAAAATGGGGTTTAGCATTTGGAAGAATAGTCCAATCCAAGACAGGGTTTCACCCCTCATTTTTCATATATTTTATCTTAAATAATTCCAGGGCTGTGGTTGCCAGAAATAGCTTTTTCCATGTAAATATTACTTCAGCTTAGCTCCTACAGTATTCTAGGCTAAGAGAATCTTTTAAACCACGAGCTTTTCCAATTGGATGCTACTAGGATTTAAGATTCACAGGAGCCTGGATTAAGATACCACCAGCTATAGTGGGTGACCGATAAATATTTATCAAATGATTGAATGCGTCTATATATGGCTGTTTTGCCTCCTTATGTAACAAGGGACAAGACAAAAAATCTATTAATTGTATAGTTCCATTAACACAGCAGTGAGATTTACAGTGATGTGCTTTTTTTCAAGTGCCACGGTCAGTAACTGAACACTTCTACATTGTTCTAAAATTGTTAAAACTGATAAAAGTGTGTGTTGATGGAATAGTAATGAAGGGGAGATAGCTTTACTGGTGAATGAGCAATATCAGGAAAACAACAACAGAAAAGAGACCATGGCACAGAAATGCCAGACCTGGTTTTCTTTTCTCTCAGCCTCTGGATCTTAAGAACTGTAGATGGCAATCCCGCCACAAAAATAGATAGGGCGTGCTAAATTTAGTAGTGGGCTTTGCTTTGCCTAGTGGCACAAATTATTTTGCTTGCAGAGGGCAGCATATAAGGAGAAAAATCATAAAAACAAAAGCAAATTTTAAAGAAATGGAAAACAAGATAAATATATTTTTTCACAGTCCTTTCTTCATAAGTTCCACTACATGTAAGTTTACGAAATGCAATTTTGGGCTTGTGAGTTAATCAAGAAACACTGGGAAGGCATTTCGAACCATGGATAGTAGAAAATCTCTGTTGCCATGGAAACAAGATACCATACATGGGAACAGGCCACATCATATAGAAGATTTAATTATACTGAAATGATAAATGAATAAAGGCAATTTTTAGCCTATTTGTAGCTAAAGTCCATTAGAAGTCCAGTTTCCAAGGCAACTCCTGTCTAAAAACAGTAATAAGAAAAAATATGGAATAAGATGAACTGCGTTTCAAAAGGGTTTTGAAAAAAAGGAAAAAGCCACTTCGCCAGCTGAGAAGAATATTCCTAATTTTAAAAGATCCTCACGGAGTTGGACTTGGATTTCTTATGAAAGTCTTGAGCTGTCCATCATAACAATCCTGTCAGCAATTTCTATACACAATAAAACACTGCTTGACTAAAAAGTGTCCATGAGTCTAAGTTGTAAGCTATGATTAGAGTGGCATATTTAGACATGTTTTTATTTTGACGTGAGCTTCATTATGCTAAGAGATCAAAGCATGGCCGGGAAACACAGCATGGTGTTGTCAGCAGATCATGTTGACTCCAAATGTTGTACTCTTTACCAACTTTGCTGCTGATTCGCGCACATGTGTTCTAGGTGAGCCAACAAGAAATAGACCATCGGCGGGGCCCTTTTGGTATAAGAATGTGAGCACAAAACATTCATTATCTGATGGTGCCTTTCGAAGAGTGGACAAAAGTCTAGGGGATTCAAGGAGTCCTTAAATCAGTAGATACTCCAAATATCCAGCCAGCAGCTGTAAGCATGTCGACGGTGTACTGCTGTGCCTATCGAACTTTTATTCTAAATAGTGGCACTAAAAGGATTGTTTTTGAGACAAGATCTTGCTATGTAGTCATGGCTATCCTGGAACTTGCTACGTAGACTGGACTGGCCTTGAACTCACATTTGTGCATCTGCCACGGCCTCTGCAGTGTTTGGATTAAAGGCTAGCACCACTGCACTAGGCAGCCATAGCATTCTTTTTTAAATGTTATTTTTCTTGGATATTTTATGTATTTACATTTCAAGTGTTATCCCCTTCCCCCCCTCCCATAGTCCCTCCCCTTGCTTCTATAAGGATCCTCCCACTCCCACGCACCCACTCAACACTCTGACATTCCCCTACATTGGGGAAACGAGACATCACAGGACCAAGGGCTTCTCCTCCTATTGATGCTGGACAATGCCACCTCTTTTAGGTCTGTAGAAAGGTAGAAAGGTACCTCTACTTCTCTTCCACAATGGAGTAAGAGAACACTTAAATTTGGGTAGGATGAGGAGTAAGAGGAACAGGCCTTGGCCGCTAATCCTCTGGGCTACCATGGAAGGGGGCAGTTGTGTAGACTGGTTAATCTGTTTACGCTCTGTGCATCTTGACCTTATTTAGATGCTCAGGGATTACTGTTTTACATCACTGAGATCAAGTATTTGACAAGAGGCAATGTAAAGGAGGAACCCTTTATTCGGACTCAGAATTTAGGGGTGCAATCTATTAGGTATGGCAGCAGACGGATGGATGGTTGTGACAGCCTGCGGCTGGGACTCAGTGGAACACAGTGAAGAAACCGGACAGGAAGCTACCTGCTACAAGTCTCAAGCCCTAGCCCCTAGAGTCCCATTTCCTTCAGCCAGGATCCATATTGTAAGGGTTTCACGATTTCACAAAAAACAGCGCCATAAACAGGGAAACCAATATTCAAATGCCTACGGGGATATTTTATGCTCAAATCGTAACATCCACGGTTGAAGTGGCTGTAGCCTTGAACTTTAAAAGACACTCTGAAGGCTATGAGCTTTCGAGTGAGACCAGTATGGATTTAAATCTCATATCTGTCCTTTATTAGCTGCACATCCTTGACCAAGTTACTTAAACTCTTTGACCTCAGTATCTCCATCAGGAAAATAAGTACTGCTGGGGATATTAACATCAATATATGTAAAGTAGGATTTATCAGTCTTGCCCTATTGATACTTGGGCCAGATAATTTTTCATTCAGCCTGTGCGCTGCAGGAAGATTAGCAATTTCTTCAGTTTTTACCTACTAGGGTGACAGTCATTAATAATTTATCCTGCTTTCAGCACCAGTTTTGACGAAAATAAAACAAAACAAAAGACAAAGAAAACAAAACAAAACAAAACAAAACAAAAACCTATCTCCAGGAACACAGGTAAATGTTTTTCTGAGGTTTGAAGAGCACTGACAGAAAATAGCACGCTAATGATAGATTACAAGCAAATGCTAACTGTGTATTATATATTTTTTGAGGGCTCAGTATAGGAAGGGCCAGGTTCAGATAATTCATCTCATGGCCCGTGCCATTTGATGTCTTTCATTTCTTCTGATTTTGAAAGTTTGTTGTCTGTTGTCTTTTGAAATGTGCTCCATTATAAATGACACACATGACTGTCCTATTAGACTATGTTCTGGATGACACCTTCCTGGTTCTTTACCACGTAGCTCTTCTCCTCTCAAGGAAGTCTTACATTGGTCTTAGCTATCATTTGCTTTTTCTTTAACTTCAGTGACTGTAGTTTTGATTAAAAGTTTTATTTTTCCACAGCTGCTATCTGTGATACTGTTTCTTCCCTGTGTGGTTTTCTTCCCCTCCTCTTTATCTCATTGGTTGTTACACAATTACAGTCACATTTAATCAGATTGAATCCTTCCAACTTCCCTGTTGTCTACAATTCCCCAAGTCTACCCTGACAGCGATGAAAAGAAAATTTCTCAAATGCTTCGCAGCTTTTGTCAGCCCATTTTTGAAGGCATTGCTTGTTTGTGTTTATTGTTTTCTTTGACATAGAAAGTTCTGTAGGGGCACAGCACTATCTATCTTGGGCGTGCTTATGTGGTGTACTTCTGCTTCAGGGTCTGCTTCAGAGGGAGTTTGGATCATGTACACTTGTGAGTGTAGGCTGGAAATTCTGAATTCCTGAGGTGAAATGTTTCAATGCAAGGCTCACATTGATTCTCATTCTCCTGTCATGGTCTCAACATCTGAGATGTTGCCCAGGGAATTTCTCTATCAGATCTCTGACTTTATTCTGAGATCAGAAATTCAGTTTTCTACTGTAACTTTAACTCCTACATGCTGACAATTATATTATGTACACAGAACTTTAATCGTCCTTTACTATGTTCTCCTTTAATTTTGGTAAGTTAAAAAGGTACATTTCTTACCTGAAATATTTAACATTCACTGTAGATCAAGAACTTTGGTCAGAGGATAGAAAATTTCTGTTAGACTAGCATGAGTAGAAGAGATTAACTGTATATACTGCTAACTGCGGTTAATAACAATATATTGCATACTTTAATCACCAATGACAGGTTTTAAGTTTTCTTTAATAATCACAAAAGATGGTAAGTTCTGTATATATAAACCAACCATGTAGCTTCTTTTCTCTATAAATCTATCACCTTTATTTATCAAGTTTTCCATAGATTAAAAAATACATTTCTATAAAAATATTAAAGCATTGAATTGCCTTCGAAACCTAACATTTCCTATTTAAAATACAATGAAAGAGAGATGCCGGTTTTCTATGTCAAATTAGCCTAGCATCTTGACTAGAAGTTCCCATTTAGTCTTTCAGTGCCTCAGTAACCATAGGTACAGCAGTTAGGTGAAGACGGTCTTCTCACTGTAAAGATTCTGTGAGAACTTGAGACAATGACTGTAAAACACATCGGTCACATAGTAATGGTACGGTGCCCGTTGTTATCATGTGAGTCAGTTTACTTCTTGCTAAACTTCAGATGCTTGGTAATTTATCCCTACAATCTATAACTATGTGAATTATAGTGCGTCTTCATCTCACACACATCAGAGACTCCATTAAAATTTGTGGTAAGTTGTGTCAGAATTGTTGAAATATTGACACACTCTACAGGTTTCATGTAGTTTGAGGGTTGCTGGCATAATATACTTAGATTAGGGCAGTGGCTCCAAACTGGGAGTGATTTTGCCTCTAGAGGATATTTGGTAATACATGGAGACAATTCCAATGTCATGAGTGAAAGATACTGGTGGTATCCAGGTCCTAGATGCTGGAGGTTTAGCCAAATGTTCCACACAACAGGGGATCGCTTCCTGCAGCCAAACAGATATTGATATTAGATTTTAATAACTGAAAATCTGTGAACCAAGTTATCTAATGTCTTCACGTTTCAAATGTAATTTTCTTTAAATCCATTTGTCTCTCAGGTGTGGCGGATCATACTATTTCCTAAGTTAATGAGATGCTGCTTTGAAGTAGTTAGTAGCCAAGCTCTGAAAAGTATCCCGGCTCCTGGTGGGGATAAGGTTGAGGGACAGTAGGTGTTTCCCAAAACTCCCAGGAGGCCAGGTCCTTCTCACATACCCCACCCCACCCCCAGCGCCTGCAGAGAGGTAGAGAGGCTCATGTCCATCAGTCACATAGAAGCAGGACCACGCCCTCCCGCATGTAGATGAGGTCTTCCCAAGCTTTCAGGCCAAGCCAATAGGAAGTACCTGTGATCAGACCCTCATCCACCCCAAAACTGTATATAAGAATCTTATCCGGAAGGATTAAAGGTGTGCAAGAACTACTCTGTCATCTGAGAGTTTCTGTCAGAAGAGCTGTGACACTGCCACCTGGGGAAGAGATCTGCTTTCCTGAAATGGCCACCAGAAGTGTCGTGTCCTGTGGTCCCCCCCTGCACTCCTCGCTGGCTAACCGGCCTCCTGCGGGCTCAGCCCAGCTGATGTTTTGGAAAAACTGAAGCGGCTGCTGGGAGACTGAAGTGGAGCAGAGGAAGTGAAGGCAGTGGAGGTGAGTCCTCCTCTCTGCACACCTTCGCCTGCACCCTCGCACCTAGCCGGGCAGCAGATCTCCGTGGAAAGCCTCCAGCACGAAGGCCAACAGTCGGATGCACAGAGAATCTTGCACACAAACTGGATTTCTTAACCAGCACAGGGCGAAAAGAACAATTATCAAGTTTGCATATCAATGTGGCAAAGAAAAAAGTTTGAAATATTAGCACAATAAAATAAGGCGTGGAACAACAAAGACTCACAGATAGAAGTAAATAGTCACATACACAAAGGTCGGCAGGGAACGAGAGAACACCGCATTACCCAGAGCTGTTTAGATATTTTGGCACCTTCCAACATTTCTGCATTTGGTATGGATACAAAATTTAGCTTTCTTCCAATTTCATAACTTTCCAAATTCTCTATTTTGTCCTTTTAAAGCAAATTTCCTTTTATATAGTACCGGAGATTGAATATAGGACCTTACATATACTAGGCAAGCTAGCTACAACCAAACTATGTAGGCTTAGGTTTTTCAAAACTTAATTTAATGAGTGTTCTTAAATGCTTCAGCCTCTCTTCTGCCCCACGCCCCACCAGTGGTAGTGAAAAGGAGAAGTTAATAGTTAAGGAGGATGTGAGTCTGTTTAGAAATAGGGCTTTGGGGCGATCCCCAGTTTCGTTGTCAGGACATCAGCAGTTCATATAATACAAATCAGGAGCAGTAGCTCAATCTGCTCGCAAACACCAGTGACGAATCAGCAATGGTAGGCTGATTCAGAAGAAACTGTGAGGCCCTGACAAATGACGGTCAGCTAAGAAGACAATGTGAACCAGTACCATAGCGTCGTCAGTGAAGACCAACATCAAAGCCCAATGAAGAGCAGTAAAGACCAAAGAGTGGCAAGGAGAACCAATGTCACAGGATTGTCCACTGTCTGTTGGGTTATACTTAGAGCCTTTCCAAACATCACATGTTCTCTCAAGCATGTGCCCTAGCTAATATCACATGCCCTTTTCCAGGCAGCTTCCAGGAAAACACCATGTGTCTGTTCTCAGGGAAACATCTTCTCGAATGACAGAAAAACATCACATGACACCACTGAGTCTCCAAAGAAACCAGAAATTTCTTTCTTCTTTACTTTTTGTTTTGAGACAGAATATCACAAAGTTCCCCAAGGTAGGCATGTTTAGAACTTGCGATCTTCTTGACTCACCCTTCTGAACAACAAAGACTACAGGCTTGCACAACCAACCTTAATTTTTATACTCTTTTAATACTTCATTTCTGGATTTTTTTAGTCCAGACATTTGAGGGAAAATACTCCTTCTTGCTTATTCTCATAACCACAACATGATGCTTAAAAAGCACTTAATAAATGTAGACTTAATAATTGTGGAGTGAAAGACGAATGGCTAATACTTACACCTAGTGTACTAGTAGTCCTAATGTTATTTAAGGCCGTAGGTGCAACTCAGTTAGGCATCAGAGAATGCAGGGAGCAGTTACAAAGTGGGAGAGAAAATATGAGCACAGATGGAAGGCCAGTCTCAAACAACACGACAAAATTGCACAGGGCTGGAAAACAATGTCGGCAAACGAGGAAAAAAAAAGAATTGACATACAGCAGTCCAAAATGAAATTTGAACAAAGACTGAAGTAATTCCTGTTGTCTCAGAACCAGACAAACATTGCTAGTCTCTGCAAATAGCAATGGCGGTCTCAAAGCCAAGAACACACTTTGCTTATGTGTGTGCTGGTGGGGTCCTGAGTTTCAGAGGGTGTGAGCCAACCAGGCAGGCTTTTGCCAGGCAGAGAGGCACAGCACCCAACACATCATACGCTGTATGAGACAGATATATTCAAACAGCATCAGATCTTGAATGAACACATCATTTATTGCCAGTGCTCATATGCTCCATTTAGGGGAAGTTAAAGCAAAAGCCCAGATCTAGAGAAATGCAGCTCTTTGGTGAGAAATACACATTTTAAATTTAAGTACTTTTCAAGGCTTGCTCCAATTGCAGTATTTTGTGCTCCTTTTAATGACAACCACTCAATCGCATTTGTCATTGTGATGTTGCTTTCACCTCTTACGGGAATCTTTATTTTGACGAGGAAGCTGAGCTTGGAAACGTCATCAGCTTACAGATGAAGCAGCAGATCCAAGATTTTGCAGCCCAACTGTGACGGAGCAGAGCTTCCATATAGCATACACAGATGCATTGTGTTTATTTTTTTCTATGAATGCTCTAAGAATAAAGATATTTCAATTGATAATGGTCCCTTAGTTTCTCTTGAAACAGCTTTAAAATTTAAACTTAAAATGTGGATATAGCTTTGTAAAAGAGGGAAAAGAAAGCATTAAAGCCCTCCCTGTCTTTACTCTCACTTTCAGAAACAGATAGATACCTCAGCCTGTTATTTATCTAGGTTCCTCAGAAACAAATTCATCCTCTTGCTCTGCTACGGTTGGGGGCCATGACTCTGGCAAGGAATCTTCCTAGTTTGTTTTACCGAATGGTCTGAAGGCATTACAATAGCAGACTAGGGTGGGATAGGGCAGGGCAGTGTGGGGCTCCTCGGTTCTTCCTGTCTGTCAGGTAACTTGTTATATATGCTAATTTGGCAACCCAAGAACAAATGGCTGGAACTCTAGAAACAGCTGGAGCACATGTGTCTCTCTTCAAGCAATGTCCAAGCACACTCCTCTGGAGGACCTGCTGAGTCAAGAGCTTAGAAACATCATCTTTTCCTTGAGGCCTTTTCAGACTCACCATGATAGCTTTTTCACATCAATCTTACATCTACATCCTTCCTCTGTATTCTCTCAGCCTTCTAAGTCTTGTGTCAAATCTTGTCTGTCTGAATTGTGGTTACTTTCTTCCATTCTGGTTGAATTTGGACATATACCATGTTCAGGTAATATTCTATTATTTTTCTCAGTGGTTGCTAATGTATAAAAGGAACACGAGCCCAGTTCATATAAAAATAAAACAGTAGCTACTAGTATTACACAAACCTAGCTGTGATGGAGACTACAGTCTCCTCACTGATGGATGTAGGTTTTCAGAACAGGGAAATCTTTGAAGTGTTTGCAGGTCACACTCTAGGAGGAGGCTCCCTGAGTTCACTGGGAGTCTTGAAAGGTAAGTGGGCCCGTCCGTTGGCTGGACTTGTGTGCCATAGGGCTCACCACAGTGGATGATTTGCAGGGATGTATTGAGGGCGACTCTGGTATTTTGTGAGGACACAATTGTGAAGCTTGGTTTGTATTTTCTTATTCAAAATTCACACAAGACAGTGGAGTTTGGAAGGTCTTAGATGTCTGCGGAAACAGAACTTTCCTGGGGGGGGATGTCATGAGCCTTTTCTGCTGATCCAGGCAGAAGGTTGCAGGAACAGAGGTCAAGACTTCATCAGCATCTCGACCTTTGATCCAACTTGGTGGAGGAGTAGGGTGCAAGGATCCTTGCTCCTTGTGTAGCGCCCTCAAGCCTAAACTCTGTGACCCCAGCATGTTTGTTTTCTTGGGCTCTTCACCCATTCTTAAGCTAACATTCCGTTTGATTTTCACCTCTATTGCATTTCCTGTTTCCTTTTCTCTTTCTCTTGGATAATTCCTTCCATTTGATGGGGATTTTTTTTTTAAATAGATCCTGAGGAATAGTGCACGTGAAGCAAATATATTTTTAACTTTGGATATCTAACAATAATTTTATCCTTTTCTCTGATTTGATTGACTTCCTTGCACATAGCACATAGATTGGGAATAATTTTCAGTGCTCATTTTGAAGACATTTCCCCATTTTTTTTTAACTCTCTAGCATTTCTATGAGGGACTGAAGGCATTTCCCTATTCTGTGCATGCGAATTATGGTTTTTCCTATAAAAAACCTGTAGAACCTCCTCTTTTCCTCTCCCACTTTAAAACTTCACGAGAGACTCACTGCAAGTCTTTCTGTGTATGTTGTGCCCCCTTTCAGTTTGGAGACTCATGTCTTACAGAGTTAGGAGAAATGTTCTTGAATTATTTATTTGGTAATTTCCTTCTTTCCTTTATCCAATTTCCTTGTCTGGAGCTTCTAATACAGTATACTTTTTCTCTAATTTTCTACTGGTTTGTGACCTATTTCCCACTTGACTTTAAAATCAGCTTTCTGTAGCTTTTCTGTCTCTTCAATGGCTGCTCCTTTTCCATCTCTGTCCTTGGTGATGCCCAGAGAGGGAGAGCATTGGAACATGTCATTTTCAGTGCCTAAGCAGCTCGCATGCTCAGCTTGCTCCCTGTCTCTAGGAGGTTGAGCGCCCTGAAGCTTTTTACATCTTGTGTAGGCCTCCTAGATTTTAGCTTAGGGCATGTCTTGTCAACCCAGCTCTCACAAATAATCAGTTGGGGTTTTTATGTGCTTGATTCCATTTTGCTGCACATGAAAAGAGCCCTACCCACGATTATTTTAAAGGCTCGCCTATCCTTTAAGCTTGATTACAGGTGCAGCACCGTGAGGCTTCTGTGAGTCCACGACCTTAAGCTTCAGGGTCCTCAGGGTGTTGAGAACTATTTTTAAGAGGACTGCTAGTCTTCACCGTGGACCGTCTATATGTGGGTTCATCTAGGAGATATCCCTCTGGGCATGTCTGTGAGAACATTTCCAGAGAGGCTTAAATTACAGGAAAGACCCATTCTGAATGTGCACAACATCATCCTATGGACTGGGGCCCTTGGCTGAACAAAAGGAGGAAGAAAGGAAGAAACCGGTGGACTAACAGCTTTTTCTGTTTTCTGATCTCAGATATTCTGGGACCAGATGCTTTAAGCTCCCGCTGTCAGAGCCTGAGCCACCTTCACTATCAAGCCTTCCCATAATTGTCTGCACTCTCAAAATGCGAGCTAAACCAAGACACAGTCCTCCGTCCCTCCGTCCCTCAGTCCCTCCGTCTCTCCGTCCCCCCCGTCCCTCCGTCCCTCCCTCCCTCCCTCCTTCCCTCCCTTCCTCCCTCTATCCTTCCCTCTCTTCCTCTGCCTCCCCTTTTATTCGGTGATTCATTATAATAGAGAGAGAAAAAAATCAATCCATACAATGTGCAAAGCTACTCCCAATTCTGCCTCTTTATGTATGGGCTCTCTAGCTTCTTCTTTAAAAGTCTGTGGAATGCCCCCCTTCCTCCTGTCCTCTGTGCTCGGATTCTCTGCTGGGAATGAAGCTCAGAACAACTGTGGATGGGCTTCCTTGGGTGGTCCACCAGCAGCTTAAACACCCCAGGTCAGGAGTGCGCCACATTTGCTCCTCCTTTCTTGTTCCCTGCCTGGATCCCAGATGTATGCAGGGTGTGCTATCAGTTTTCTCTCTGTTTATATGTGCCTCATTAAAAGAGAACTCATGGTAACAAGAAAATATGTTTGCTCCAAAGCATTACTGAGCAGTTATTACCGCTAGCCAGAAAGAGGTCCAAGCCCCGGGACAAAGTTTTGTAATTATAGGAAACAGTTGGGAATGTATCTCCTAGACTAGGGTAAGATCATTTTTTTTTTTAAAGCTTACATTGATTACATTGTCTCTGTATTGGCTCTATGCAAGAGGGGGGTATGCATAACAGACAATGCAGTCACAATTCAACCTCTCTCGATTTTTTGCTGTTCTGGGATTGAATCTTGGGCACTTAAAGAAACAAATGAAACCCATTTCCGACATTAAAAATCCGTATCTAAACTTCAATAGTGTCTTAGTTATGGGTTCTATTACTGAGATAAAACATTGACCAAAAGCAACTTGGGGATGAAAAGACTTATTTTATCTCATTGCTTATCGTCTATCCAGGAAACTCAGGGCAGAAACCAAAGGCAGGGACCCGGAGGGGAGAATTGATTCAGAGGCCACGGGCAGAGTGGTGCTGCTTATAGGCGTTTTCCTCTTGGTTTTATCAGTTTATTTTCTTATGTAACCCTGGGCCACCTGGCCAGGGATTAGCACTGCCCACAATGAACTAGGTCCTTCCTCCCCAGTCATTAACCAAGAATATGCTTGATAGGTTTGCCAGCAGGAATTTTCTCAGTGCAGGTTGACTTCAGCTTTGTCCATTTGAAAAAAAACATTAGCCAACATGAATAGTACTACTTAACTCCAGTGAAGGAATCCTTAGCTATTAACTAGTGACTCGGGGGAAAGAACTTCAGATGTTGGAAGGCCAGAAGATTGTGTTATAATTTCCATTAGCGAGGCTAAGGAGTTGACATTCTGGAAGTTTGCATCATCTATGTACTGTGGACCCGGGCTTTGACAGTGAAATAGTACCCATAAGTATTAGCATAGATCTCGAGGATAAGACAGTAAGTGAGAGCAAAAGAAACCATGGTCTAGCAGAAATGCTATGAGGATTTTACTTATAAAATCACAAGGCTAATTGTTCATTAATTACCTGCTTCGTGTCCATCACTTACAATTCCCATCTGTTACAATGTTAGCCGATAACTCAGGACCAGGGAATTCTGATGATGCTTGCATCGACCTCTGGTAGCTGTTGTTTCTGGTTCAAAAGTAAGTTCTATGTTCCTGCCTCTAAGTCTGCTTTGTGAATGAGACCCTCCAACCTGGATATGAATGTTATTGAGATCTTGGCAAAATTAAGCCTCCGTTTTTATTTATGTTAGTTTTTGTGTGGTAAGGCTCTTTCTCAGTTTTCTTCTTCTTTTCTTTGTGTGACAAAATACTATGACCCAGACAACTTATAAAAGAAAGTATTTAACTGGGCTTATGGTTTTAGAGAGTTAAAGCCCACAGTGGTCTTGCAAAGGCGTAGCAGTAGGAACAGCTGAGAGCGCATGTCGTTTTGTAATTTTTCTTTTATTTTTGAGACTATAATATATTTACATCATTTCTTCTTTCCCTCTCCTCTCCTTAATCTTGTCCATTTACTCCTTGTTCTCTTCCAAATTCATGCCCTCCTCTTTGATTAATTATTGTTACATGGACACACGCGCGTGGGCACACACATACACACACACACACACACACACACACACACACACACCTAAATATCAGTTTATATCTTTTTTGTTTGTATGTTTTCAGGGCTGAGCATTTGGTACTGGATGAGAGCTCTTCCCTAGGGAACATTGTTTCTCTTCTCTTCCTCTTCATAAGTTGCCTATAGTTCTTTGTGTTGGGTTGAGGCCTGATGGTCATAGCCCTACACAGACCATATTCATCTACAACGCAGGCAGGAAGAGAACATTGGAAATGGCCTTTCCCCACTGACCCACCTCCTCCAACAAGGCCACACCTCCTCCAACAAGAACACACCTCCTCCTACTAGGCCACACCTCCTCCAAGGCCACACCTCCTAGTCCTTTATGAAAATGTATAATGAATGTAGTGTTCCTAGAAAGAGTTCTTCTCAGAGGAGAAATGCAAATGTCTAAAAGTTAAGTAAATCGGATGAGGCCTCACAATTATGTTGTTTGGGGAAAGTACTATTAGCTGCTACCTTTAACCTATGCAAGTCCATTCAAAATAACCTCATTCAAGGTGGTAATTTAATGGATAGTTGAAAGAGTGGCTTCTATTAATAACATCCAGCTTAAAGTCTTTCAGAAGTTGCCAGGTAAAAGAAAAGGAGAATAAAATTGTGTATGTTTATTTTTATGTAGGTACACATGCATGTGAATACATGTGTATGGTATACATATATTAGCTACATAAAGACTTATCTGGAGATAATTTTATGATAATTTACATATTATATTATATACATATTATATGATATATATTATATATACATGTATATGTATATATAAGATCACATATATTAGCTATAAAACGACTTATCTGGGGACAATTTATACTATCTCTTGAAATTTTAGTCATTATATACCTTCTAAAAGTTTATTTTTAAGCCAGTCAGCTATGGTTCAGGACAGGGAGCAGGGTAGGTCATGTTCCGTTCACATTGCCAGCACACATTGTTGAAAGGAATGAATACCAACATCTTGATGGCAGTTTTCCTGGAACGTGATTTCTCTGGATTACAGCCTACAAACAGAATCAGTGGAGAAGGTCAAATAGCCTGTCTTATACAGTGCATTACTCACAATAGAAAACACAATAAATAACATTTTAAAACATCTCATTCACAAACTGTTTACCACTGCCACTTTTTTCTTTTCTCTTTTGCAAAGGTTGCCTTGGCAAGAACTTTATTTCATTTTGCTCTGTTCAGGTCCTTTGGTGAATAGTCCCATTATTTTGCAAGTGAACTCTTTGGCCACTTGACTTAGAGTAGTGCACTTGGGAGTTCCAGAGATAACAAGAACTTGTCCCCGCACATTTTCTATTGATGCACTTGAATTTCCTCAATTACATCTACCCACAAAACTTAATGCAAAGTTGTTACCATCAATAGTCACCTGACCTTCTCATCTTCATTCTACTTGAAGAGCCAGATGTGGAGTGAGGTTTCTCCAGAAATTTTCTGTGGAGCATGCATCATTCTTTGCAAATACTTGTGGATAAGGACTTCAACTAGCTCTCTGGAGATGAGGTATGATATAACTTCCCTTAGTGATTAATTCCTTAATCATTACATAGAGGACTTGATTGCAATTAAGAGAAAAACTAACAATATTTGAGCCATAAGTTTCGAAACTTGCCTGTCCAGGTTAAATGTGTTGATGGTTGATCTCCCATGAATGAGATTTCTTGAAGTATGTTTTGAGAAATACGTGTCCTTGTGTAATCACAACTTGGAGGGATTCATAAGTTGTCATCGAATGACACAAAGGAAACCCAGTCCCTCTCGAGGTTCTTAGAGTTAATAGAAGAATTTAAGAATGGAATGAAACGGAAGGTGAAGACAACTTTGCCAAAGTCTTAAATAAGAGCCCAAAGGTCAACAAGTTGTAGACCCCAGTAGCTGTTCAGAGAAGAAGAATGAAGCAGAGAAGGAAAATGAGGCAGGTCGTCTGAGGTAAGCCATCATGGACATTGGACAAGTTGCACAGTAGAGATAGGGTTTTTATTTCCTTAAATAAGGAAGAAATTTACTTATTTAAAAAAAAACTCCAAATGCTGGCATAGTCCAGAAAATGTTAATGGGTTTATTTATAATTGCTGTGAGGTTGAACTGCTGAAACGTGTTCACTGAAACATTTCGCTCGCATTAATGCTTTACATCTTGCGATTTATGTTAAAGATTCACACACAAATCAAAATGGAGAAGCTGCCAATACCTGGTGCTGTTCCCCCATTTTTGTACTTATAATCATGGACTTAGGAACCTGTGATACTGTCTCAAATATCTAACATTCAGACCTACTGATAACGGGAAGAAGAGAAAAACAAAACTTTCTTTTGAGAATGAAATTTTTCCCCCATAGCGAACTCTTAATCATCTTCTCCTTGTGTGCCAGCTGGTTATCTTTTGGCACAAAAGCCACATGTTTGGCATGCATACTCTGGAAATGCAGATCTGAGCAATATCTCACACCAGACACTGGACAGGGAGCCTGCAAATCAAGTTCAGCGGACTTCTCTTTTTTTAATCCTTTAGTAAGCATTTATTATATATCACTATTTTTAAAATTTTATTCTTTAATCTTTTTTCATAGTCTAGACTTTATTCCCCTTCCAGTCCATCCTCTGACTGTTCCACATCCCATACTCCCCCTACCCTGCCCCTCATCTCCAAGAGGATATCCCCATTCCCTACCTTCACCCCACTAGACCTTCCCACTCCCTCAAGTCTCTTGAGGGGTAGGTGCATCTTTCATGACTGAGTCCTGACTCTGGAGTCCTCTGCTATATGTGTGTCAGGGGCCTCTTCTCAGCTGGTGTATGCTGCCTGGTTAGTGGCTCAGTGTCTGAGAGATCTTGGAGGGTCCAGGTTAATTGAGACTACTGGTCTTCCTGTAGGGTTACCCTCCTTCTCAGCTTCTTCCCGCATTTCCCTAATTTAACCACGAGGTGGGGGTCAGCAGCTTCTGTCCATTGGTTGGGTATAAATATCTGCATCTGACTCAGCTGCTTGTTGGGCCTTTCAGAGGGCAGTCATGATAGGCCCCTGTTTGTAAGTGCATCATAGCTTCAGTAAGTGTCAGGCCTTGTGGCCTCCCCTTGAGCTGCGTCCCACTCTGGACCTGTAACTGAACCTCATTTCCCTCTTCTCCATCTTTGCCCCTGAAGTTTCTTCAGATGGAACAATTCTGGGACAGAGTTTTTGACTGCCAGTTGTGGTGTCGCATGCTGGTAGGATTAACTGAAGGAGGCAGAGGCAGGAGGATCAAGAGTTCAGTAGACTTCTGATAGCATCTGATTCGACAGTTTTGCCATAGTACCAGGTCCATAACGATGAAGTTTCTTCACCTCTCCAGTAGAGGGTGCACTCTTGCGAGCAGCTTTTGTAGCCAGTTGTTTTCTGATGCTTAACCACCAGTGAGTGGATTTGCTGTCATTCTGCTTCGTAGGAGCCATGGTATGGGCCCCTCCTCACTCACCCTCCTTTTCCTTCAACAAGTGAGAGGCAGCAATGAGTTAGCAGTAGAGGCTTAGCGATGGATGTGAATGAATACAGTTTAGAGATCCAAAGTGGTAAAGAAACACCCCTGTTAGGAAAAAGCATGCTTTCAAAAGAGAGATAGAGAAGAAAGGGAAAAGTTAGCCTCTTCTGAGTAATTCATAAAAAAGGGCAGACTTAAAAGGCTGCATGCCGGAGTCTCTGTAAGAGACCATACTAGGACAGAAATTCAGGAAATGTACATTTTCTCAATAAAGGGAGAGCTTTTCTTCTAGCTCTTTAGCATGGCTTAATGGAAATCCACCTTTCTAAGTGTGGTCTCCTGCCGGGTGCTTGGCTTGCTTCACCAATAGCTTGAGCTCACTTAGACAAAACCCAGTTCTTCACCTTAACAATGTAATAATACTTTTGCATTAGCATTCAAGTCTGTCCCAGTTCCAGGTTTGGCTTTTAATTCTTTTATTTGGGTAGTTCATTTGTCTTTCATAAGCTAGACTCTTTTGGGAAATGTTTATCTCATTGTGTTATTGTCACCTGTGTTAGCATAATACATCTGCCACAATGACACAAGGTCTAACATGAACTTCAGCTCACCTATTCAAAGTTTCTCCCTCCCATGCAAAAAGGCATAAAGTCTCTTTTGTGAATTCTTCTCTAAATAATTGATGTGGACAGATATGCTGTACTTAAATTTATGTGACACAGATGGCTATATTTCCAAATATCAAATTCAAATGCATTTAAGCTTTCAATAGATACTTTGTTTTAAATGGTGATAAGAAATGACCCTCATAAAATGCAGTTAGCTAGCTAGCTAGCTAATTAGCAGGCTGGAGGCCTTTATGGATGAATCACTCTATTGTGGGGCTGTGACCCCACCTCACTTGTTCTAGAAAGGAAAATGCCCTTTTAGGACTTAAGTATTGTACAAACCACAGAGATATCTGTGCTCTGTTGAGGCCATGGTCCTGAGTGGAAACTTGGTATTCCAAGCTACATAATGGGAAAGAGAGAAATAACTGTTCTCTTAATGAGATGACGTACTTTTCCTTCCCAGAAGCCCCTTCTCTCCTTGCAGATGCTTGCAGATAGTTGCAGAGAGCTCTGTGGTGCTGGAAGACTGCTTTGTTTTTCTTTCCTTCCTTCCTTCCTTCCTTCCTTCCTTCCTTCCTTCCTTCCTTCCTTCCTTCTTTCCTCCTTCCTTCCTTCCTTCCTTCCTTCCTTCCTTCCTTCCTTCCTTCCTTCCTTGTCCTTCATTAAAACTTTATCATAAAGAATTTTCAAATTAAAAAAAAATCACATAGTGAAATTAGCCAGACCCCCAAATCTATACATCTCAATGAACTGTACAGTCAGAGTAGCCATTCTGAAGCTGTGGGATTTACATTTCCACTCTCAGTTATATTTTATGCTTTTATCCACCACCAATAATGAAGCTTCAAAGACAGAGGTAAAACTAAGAAAACAATTAGCTTTCTGTATTCTTTTATGGTATCCATTAGCTGCCTTCAGTCCTTCCTCATCACCTAAATGGTAAACTTACCATTTCTTGTTCTGCACATTATATACTTTACCAACATGTATCCTTGTTTACATATGGATGCATATTGTATACAATAATTTCTATATATACACACATTAGAGGATGTACACACATACACACACATTAGAGAATAGGATCTGTATATGAGGCAGGACATGTATTTTTTTCTTTCTGGGATTGTATGAGTCTACTTAATATTGTGAATTCTAAGACCATCAATTTTCTGCAAATTAAGTGAGCTCATCTTTTAGAGCTGAACAGTATTACATTTTTAAATATCAACTTTTTATTATTTATTCATCTGCTTGTTCTATTTCCAAACTATAGTGAGTAAAGCAACCATACACATGGGGTGCAAATATCTCTATAGCTAGGTGTGGAGTTCTAGGAGTATATGTTCATGAGTAGTGAACTATTTGGTAGTTCTATTTCTAATTTGTTAAGAATTCTCCAAACTTATTTCCATAATGGTTGAATTGATCTACATACCTACCAACAGTAAAATGAGTAAGGCTTCTCTCTCCACACTGTCTTCAATATTTGATGTTGATTTCTTTCTCTCTCTCTTTTTTTTCCGTCATTTTTTTATTGGGTATTTCTTACTTACATTTCAAATGTTATTCCCTTTCCTGGTTTCCTGTTCATCAGCCCCCTAGCCCCTCCTCCTCCCCTTCTATAAGGGTGCTCCCCTCCCTATTCAACTCCTTTTACTGCCGCCCCAACAATCCCCTACACTGGGGGTCCAACCTTGGCAGGACCAAGGGCTTCCCCTTCCACTGGTGCCCAGCAAGGCCATCCTTTGCTACATATGCAGTTGGAACCATGCATGGGTCAGTCCATGTTTAGTCCCTGGAAGCTCTGGTTGGTTGGCATTGTTGTTCTTATGGGGTTGCAAGCTCCTTCAGCTCTTTCAATCCTTTCTCTAATTCCTCCAATAGGGGTCCTATTCTCAGTTCAGTGGTTTGCTGCTAGCATTGACCTTTGTATTGGACATGTTCTGGCTGTGACTCTCAGGAGAGATCTATATCCAGTCCCTTTCAGCATAGACTTCTTAGCTTCATCCATCTTATCTAGTTTTTGGTGGAGATATATATATATATATATATATATATATATATATATATATATATATATATATGGACCACATGTGGGGCAGGCTCTGAATGACCGTTCCTTCAGTCTCTGCTCTAAACTTTGCTTCCCTATCCCCTCCTATAGATGGTTTTTCCCCTTTTTAAGAAAGAGTGAAGCATCCACATTTTGGTCATCCCTCTTCTTGAGTTTCATGTAGTACATGGATTGCATCTTGTGTAATTTGAGCTTTTGGGCTAATATCCATTTATCAGTGAGTGCATACCATGTGTGTTTTTCTGTGATTGGGTTACCTCACTCAGGATGATATTTTTTAGTTCCATCCATTTGCCTATGAATTTCATGAAGTCATTGTTTGGATAGTAATAATCCATTGTGTAGATGTACCACATTTTCTGTATCCATTCCTCTATTGAAGGGCATCTGGGTTCTTTCCAGCTTCTGGCTATTATAAATAAGGATGCTATGAACATAGTGGAGCACGTGTCTTTATTGTATGTTGGAGCATCTTTTGGGTATATGCCCAAGAGAGGTATAGCTGGGTCCTCAGGTAGTGCAATGTTCAATTTTCTGAGGAACCTCCAGACTGATTTCCAGAGAGGTTGTACCAGCTTGCAGTCCCACTAGCAATGGAGGAGTGTTCCTCTTTCTCCACATCCTCGTCAGCATCTGCTGTCACCTGAGTTTTTTTTTTTTTTATATTAGCCATTCTGACTGGTGTGGAATCTCAGGGTTGTTTTGATTTGCATTTTCCTGATGACTAAGGATGCTGAACATTTCTTTAGTGCTTCTCAGCCATTCGATGTTCTTCTTGCTGTTAATTTCTTGATGATGTCAATCAGATTAGGCTACAGCAGTAGAATTTCAAATTAGTTCTAATCTGCATTTTCCTGATTGTATGAGACATTGAACGAGTTTAAAAAATAGCTATTGGCTATTTCTGTTTTTCTTTTTTAAATTGTATATTCAGGGCATTTTCCCATTTTGTTTTTTGTTTTATAATTTATGCCCTTGGTAGAATTTCTCCTCTGCAATTCCCCTATACCACCTTCTCCCCCTACTTCTATGAGAGTGCTCTCCCACACATCCATCCACTCCCACCTCACTGCCCTGGCATTCCCCTACAATGGTGCATCAAGCCTTCACAGGACCAAGGGCGTTCCTTCCCACTGATGCCAGATAAAGCCATCCTCTGCTACATATGTGGATGGAGTCATGGTTCCCTCCATGTGTTCTCTTTGGTTGGTGGTTTAGTCCCTGGGAGCTCTTGGGGTTCTGGTTGGTGTTGTTGTTCTTCCTATGGGGTTACAAACCCCTTCAGCTCCTTCAGTCCTTCTTTTGTCATTTTCTTTTGAGACAATGTCTTGCTGTGTTAAGGTTGACTTTGAACTCTAGGGCTCAAGTGATGTATTGGCTTCAACTCTTCAGCAATTTGGATATGGGTACAAACTACAGCACTTGCCTTAAGCTTTTCCTTTATTACATGCATGCAACTTATGAAGTAAAATTTAACAGTAACAGGCTAGGTGCCGTCCCTAAATCCTTATTAAAAATATTGATACATATATATTATTTGAATGACTGTTGTGCAAACTGTTTCTAATCAACCTGTCCAAAACACAAATTGAACCTCACAGTGATTTGGATTGATGCAAATGGACAGAGGTGTGTGTGTGTGTGTGTGTGTGTGTGTGTGTGTGTGTGTGTGTGTTTCCTGGTAATTAATGGTAACAAAATATCAGTGACAGGTGAGGTGAAAATCTGTGACTGATGCCTGTCACAGAGTATGGTCTACTCACACTCTGCTCATAAGGAGAGTTACATAAGAAGCCTATCACTTCTCTTGGCTCTTGAGGACTTTCATGGCCCTATAGCACTGATGAGATCTCTCTTATACTGCTAGTCCTTGAGGATCTAGATTAATGGGCACCTAGCAAGGCCACAAACTCCACTGGGTCAGTAAGTTATTAAACCGAGGAGTGCATAACAACCCACAGAGGAGTTTTCATTAAATGTATGCATTGTCTTGTGAAATAAAATGATCCGTTCATTGATGGGAGTACAATTCCCTCCTGCAAAGGCTCAGGCTTCCCCAGTAACATTTGCTGGCTAAGGTGGAGCTACCAAAACATTTCCAGTAGCACAAACATTTCGCTCATGTGGTTCCAAGAGAGAGAATACAGCACAGTCTTTGAGGCTATGTGCAGCAAATATCTGAACACTAAATGCACTGGGTTAAACCAAAGACAATTCTTTTGGAGTTTTGTGAGACGACTGAAAAGTGCTAGCAATCTTAGCTTTTGTGTTTGAAATGGATAACATCATCCATGATAATATATGTTTGTAATTTGATAGATTATGATATACCTTCACAAGCTTTTCCTGTGGACTCTGATTGTGATTGTCAACTAACTGCAAACCCGCTGATTTGATGGTCATAAGGCCAATATGACTATGGAAGTAAAACTCGAAGGACCGTATTTTACTTCCACTTATAAAACGAGTATGTGGTTGTTTTGTTTCACAAAGTCTCAGAGGAAAAAGAATGGATGAAAAAATATAACTTATTCATGATGCTGAGAAAAAATGTTGGGTGACCCAGGCCATAAGCACTGGCCTGTTATCTACTTGGGATGTTGGAGGGGGTTCAGGCATATTGAGAGGAATGGTTAGTACTAGAATACCAGGGCAGCCATGGGGGGTCTTCAGTGTGATTCTCTGAGGAGCCAGCTCCTCCATGCAGAAGCAGTCTCCCAGGTAGCAGGCACTCACTTCTCTTTGGTTGCATCTGTCTACTTTTCTCTACCTCTGATTTTTGCCTGTAGACCCAAACGTCCTGCTAAAGCCTTAATTCAAGATCATCAAGATGGATCCCACCCAGCAGTTTTAGTATTTCTTTTTTTTTATCTTTATTAACTTGAGTATTTCTTATTTACATTTCAATTGTTATTCTCCTTCCCGGTTTCTGGGCCAACATCCTCCTAACCCCTCCTCCTCCTCTGCTATATGGGCTTCCCCTCTGCATCCTCCCCCCATTACCACCGTCCCCCCAACAATCACGTTCACTGGGGGTTCAGTCTTGGCAGGACCAAGGGCTTCCCCTTGCACTGGTGCTCTTACTAGGCTACTCATTGCTCCCTATACAGTTGGAGCCCAGGGTCAGTCCATGTATAGTCTTTGGGTAGTGGCTTAGTCCTGGAAGCTCTGGTTGGTTGGCATTGTTGTTCATGTGGGGTCTCGAGCCCCTTCAAGTTCTTCCAGTCCTTTCTCTGATTCCTATTTCAATTTTTTATTATTATTATTATTAACTTGAGTATTTCTTTATACATTTCTAGTGTTATTCCTTTCTCGGTTTTCGGGCAAACATTCCCCCCCTCCCCTTCCTTATGGGTTTTCCCCCCCCCACCCCCCCCCCATTCCCGCCCTCCCCCCACCAGTCTAGTTCACTGGGGTTTCAGTCTTAGCAGGACCCAGGGCTTCCCCTTCCACTGGTGCTCTTACTAGGATATTCATTGCTACCTATGAGGTCAGAGTCCAGGGTCAGTCCATATATAGTCTTTGGGTAGTGGCTTAGTCCCTGGAAGCTCTGGTTGGTTGGCATTGCTGTACATATGGGGTCTCGAGCTCCTTCAAGCTCTTCCAGTTCTTTCTCTGATTCCTTCAACAGGGGTCCTGTTCTCAGTTCAGTGGTTTCCTGCTGGCATACGCCTCTGTATTTGCTGTATTCTGGCTGTGTCTCTCAGGAGCGATCTGCATTCACATTTTGATCATCCGTCTTGAGTTTCATTTGTTCTAGGCATCTAGGGTAATTCAAGCATTTGGGCTAATAGCCACTTATCAATGAGTACATACTATGTATGTCTTTCTGTGATTGGGTTAGCTCACTCAGGATGATATTTTCCAGTTCCAACCATTTGCCCTACAATTTCATAAAGTCATTGTTTTTGATAGCTGAGTAATATTCCATTGTGTAGATGTACCACATTTTCTGTATCCATTCCTCTGTTGAAGGGCATCTGGGTTCTTTCCAGCTTCTGGCTATTATAAATAAGGCTGCGATGAACATAGTGGAGCACGTGTCTTTTTATATGTTGGGGCATCTTTTGGGTATATGCCCAGGAGAGGTATAGCTGGATCCTCAGGCAGTTCAATGTCCAATTTTCTGAGGAACCTCCAGACTGATTTCCAGAATGGTTGTACCAGTCTGCAATCCCACCAACAATGGAGGAGTGTTCCTCTTTCTCCACATCCTCGCCAGCATTTGCTGTCACCTGAGTTTTGATCTTAGCCATTCTCACTGGTGTGAGGTAAAATCTCAGGGTTGTTTTGATTTGCATTTCCCTTATGACTAACGATGTTGAACATTTCTTTAGGTGTTTCTCGGCCATTCGGCATTCCTCAGCTGTGAATTCTTTGTTTAGCTCTGAACCCCATTTTTTAATAGGGTTATTTGTCTCCCTACTGTCTAACTTCTTGAGTTCTTTGTATATTTTGGATATACAGGACTCTGACCTCTATCTGTTGTAGGATTGGTAAAGATCTTTTCCCAATCTGTTGGTTGCCGTTTTGTCCTAACCACAGTGTCCTTTGCCTTACAGAAGCTTTGCAGTTTTATGAGATCCCATTTGTCGATTCTTGATCTTAGAGCATAAGCCATTGGTGTTTTGTTCAGGAAATTTTTTCCAGTGCCCATGTGTTCCAAATGCTTCCCTAGTTTTTCTTCTATTAGTTGGAGTGTATCTGGTTTGATGTGGAGGTCCTTGATCCACTTGGACTTAAGCTTTGTTCAGGGTGATAAGCATGGATCAATCTGCATTCTTCTACATGTTGACCTCCAGTTGAACCAGCACCATTTGCTGAAAATGCTATCTTTTTTCCATTGGATGGTTTTGGCTCCTTTGTCAAAAATCAAGTGCCCATAGGTGTGTGGGTTCATTTCTGGGTTTTCAATTCTGTTCCATTGGTCTATCTGTCTGTCTCTGTACCAATACCATGCAGTTTTTATCACTATTGCTCTGTAATACTGCTTGAGTTCTGGGATAGTGATTCCCCCCGAAGTCCTTTTATTGTTGAGGATAGTTTTAGCTATCCTGGGTTTTTGTTATTCCAGATGAATTTGCAAATTGTTCTGTCTAACTCTTTGAAGAATTGGATTGGTATTTTGATGGGGATTGCATTGAATCTGTAGATCGCTTTTGGAAGAATGGCCATTTTTACTATATTAATCCTGCCAATCCATGAGCATGGGAGATCTTTCCATCTTCTGAGATCTTCTTCAATTTCTTTCTTCAGAGTCTTGAAGTTCTTATTGTACAGATCTTTCCCTTGCTTGGTTAAAGTCACACCGAGGTACTTTATATTATTTGGATCTATTATGAAGGGTGTCATTTCCCTAATTTCTTTCTCGGCTTGTTTCTCTTTTGTGTAGAGGAAGGCTACTGATCTATTTGAGTTAATTTTATACCCAGCCACTTTGCTGAAGTTGTTTATCAGCTTTAGTAGTTCTCTGGTGGAACTTTTGGGATCACTTAAATATACTATCATATCATCTGCAAATAGTGATATTTTGACTTCTTCTTTTCCGATCTGTATCCCCTTGACCTCCTTTTGTTGTCTGATTGCTCTGGCTAGAACTTCAAGAACTATATTGAATAAGTAGGAGAGAGGGCAGCCTTGTCTAGTCCCTGATTTTAGTGGGATTGCTTCAAGTTTTCTCCATTTAGTTTAATGTTAGCAACTGGTTTGCTGTATATAGCTTTTACTATGTTTAGGTATGGGCCTTGAATTCCTATTCTTTCCAGGACTTTTTATCATGAAGGGGTGTTGAATTTTGTCAAATGCTTTCTCAGCATCTAATGAAATGATCATGTGGTTTTGTTCTTTCAGTTTGTTTTATATAATGGATCACGTTGATGGTTTTCCATATATTAATCCATCCCTGCATGCCTGGGATGAAGCCTACTTGATCATGGTGGATGATTGTTTTGATGTGCTCTTGGATTCGGTTTGCCAGAATTTTATTGAGTATTTTTGCATCGATATTCATAAGGGAAATTGGTCTGAAGTTCTCTTTCTTTGTTGGGTCTTGTGTGGTTTAGGTATAAGAGTAATTGTGGCTTCATAGAAGCAATTAGGTAGTCTCCATCTGTTTCAATTTTGTGGAATAGTTTGGATAATATTGGTGAGGTCTTCTATGAAGGTCTGATAGAATTCTGCACTAAACCCGTCTGGACCTGGGCTCTTTTTGGTTGGGAGACCTTTAATGACTTCTTCTATTTCCTTAGAGTTATGGGGTTGTTTAACTGGTTTATCTGTTCCTGATTGAACTTCAGTACCTGGTATCTGTCTAGGAAATTGTCCATTTCCTGCAGATTTTCAAGTTTTGTTGAATATAGACTTTTATAGTAAGATCTGATGATTTTTTTAATTTCCTCTGAATCTGTAGTTATGTCTCCCTTTTCATTTCTGATTTTGTTAATTTGGACACACTCTCTGTGTCCTCTCGTTAGTCTGGCTAAGGGTTTATCTATCTTGTTGATTTTCTCAAAGAACCAACTTTTGGTTCTGTTGATTCTTTCTATGGTCCTTTTTGTTTCTACTTGGTTGATTTCGGCTCTGAGTTTGATTATTTCCTGCCTTCTACTCCTCCTGGGTGTATTTGCTTCTTTTTGTTCTAGAGCTTTTAGGTGTGCTGTCAAGCTGCTGACATATGCTCTTTCCTCTTTCTTTCAGCAGGCACTCAGCGCTATGAGTTTTCCTCTTAGCACAGCTTTCATTGTGTCCCATAAGTTTGGGTATGTTGTACCTTCATTTTCATTAAATTCTAAAAGTTTTTAATTTCTTTCTTTATTTCTTCCTTGACCAGGTTATCATTGAGTAGAGCATTGTTCAATTTCCACGTATATGTGGGCATTCTTCCCTTATTGTTATTGAAGACCAGTTTTAGGCCGTGGTGGTCTGATAGCATGCATGGGATTATTTCTATCTTTCTGTACCTGTTGAGGCCCGTTTTTTGACCAATTATATGGTCAATTTTGGAGAAAGTACCATGAGGAGCTGAGAAGAAGGTATATCCTTTTGCTTTAGGATAGAATGTTCTATAAATATCTGTTAAGTCCATTTGGCTCATGACTTTCTCTTAGTCTGTCTCGTCTCTGTTTAATTTCTGTTTCCATGATCTGTCCATTGATGAGAGTGGGGTGTTGAAATCTCCTACTATTGTTGTGTAATGTGTGTTTTGAGCTTTAGTAAGGTTTCTTTTACGTATGTAGGTGCCCTTGTATTTGGGGCATAGATATTTAGGATTGAGAGTTCATCTTGGTGTATTTTTCCTTTGATGAATATGAAGTGTCCTTCCTTATCTTTTTTGATGACTTTTAGTTGAAAATTGATTTTATCTGATATTAGAATGGCTACTCCAGCTTGCTTCTTCTGACCATTTGCTTAGAAAGTTGTTTTCCAGCCTTTCACTCTGAGGTAGTGTCTGTCTTTGTCTCTGAGGTGTGTTTCCTGTAGGCAGCAGAATGCAGGGTCCTCGTTGCGTATCCAGTTTGTTAATCTATGTCTTTTTATTGGGGAGTTGAGGCCATTGATGTTGAGAGATATTAAGGAATAGTGATTATTGCTTCCGGTTGTATTCATATTTGGATGTGAGGTTATGTTTGTGTTCTTTTTCTTCTCTTTGTTTTGTTGCCAAGACGATTAGTTTCTTGCTTCTTCTAGGGTATAGCTTGCCTCCTTATGTTGGGCTTTACCATTTATTATCCTTTGTAGTGCTGGATTTGTAGAAAGATATTGTGTAAATTTGGTTTTGTCATGGAATATCTTGGTTTCTCCATCTATGTTGATTGAGAGTTTTGCAGGATACAGTAGCCTGGGCTGGCATTTGTGTTCTCTTAGGGTCTGTATGACATCAGTCCAGGATCTTCTGGCCTTCATAGTTTCTGGCGAGAAGTCTGGTGTGATTCTGATAGGTCTGCCTTTATATGTTACTTGACCTTTTTCCCTTACTGCTTTTAATATTCTTTCTTTATTTTGTGCGTTTGGTGTTTTGACTATTATGTGACGGGAGGTGTTTCTTTTCTGGTCCAATCTATTTGGAGTTCTGTAGGCTTCTTGTATGCCTATGGGTATCTCTTTTTTTAGGTTAGGGAAGTTTTCTTCTATGATTTTGTTGAAGATATGTACTGGTCCTTTGAGCTGGGAGTCTTCACTCTCTTCTATACCTATTATCCTTAGGTTTGATCTTCTCATTGAGTCCTGGATTTCCTGTATGTTTTGGACCAGTAGCTTTTTTCCGCTTTACATTATCTTTGACAGTTGAGTCAATGATTTCTATGGAATCTTCTGCTCCTGAGATCTCTCTTCCATCTCTTGTATTCTGTTGGTGAAGCTTGTATCTACAGCTCCTTGTCTCTTCTTTTGGTTTCTATATCCAGGGTTGTTTCCATGTGTTCTTTCTTGATTGCTTCTATTTCCATTTTTAATTCCTTCAACTGTTTGATTGTGTTTTCCTGGAATTCTTTCAGGGATTTTTGTGACTCCTCTCTATGGTCTTCTACTTGTTTATTTATGTTTTCCTGGAATTCTTTTAGGGATTTTTGTGACTCCTCTCTATGGGCTTCTACTTGTTTATTTATGTTTTCCTGGAATTCTTTTAGGGATTTTTGTGACTCCTCTCTATGGGCTTCTACTTGTTTATTTATATTTTCCTGGAATTCTTTTAGGAATTTTTGCGATTCCTCTCTGTAGGCTTCTACTTGTTTATTTATGTTTTCCTGTGTTTCTCTAAGGGAGTTCTTCATGTCTTTCTTGAAGTCCTCCAACATCATGATCAAATATGATTTTGAAACTAGATCTTGCTTTTCTGGTGTGTTTGGATATTCCGCGTTTGCTTTGGTGGGAGGATTGGGCTCCGATGATGCCATGTAGTCTTGGTTTCTGTTGCTTGGGTTCCTGCGCTTGCCTCTCGCCATCAGATTATCTCTAGTGTTACTTTGTTCTGCTATTTCTGACAGTGGCTAGACTGTCTTATAAGCCTGTGTTTCAGGAGTGCTGTAGACCTGTTTTCCTGTTTTCTTTCAGCCAGTTATGGGGACAGAGTGTTCTGCTTTCGGGCGTGTAGTTTTTCCTCTCTACAGGTCTTCAGCTGTTCCTGTGAGCCTGTGTCTTGAGTTCACCAGGCAAGTCGTTTGTAGCAGAAAAGTTGGTCTTACCTGTGGTCCCGAGGCTCAAGTTTGCTCGCAGGGTGTTGCCTATGAGCTCTCCGCGGCCTCAGCAACCAGGAAGATCTGCGCCGCCCTTTCCGGGAGGTTCCGTGCACCAGGGTTCCAGATGGCCTTTTGTTTTCCTCTGGAATCAGTAATGTGTGCAGAGAGCAGTCTCTCCTGGTTTCGCAGGCGTGTCTGCCTCTCTGAGGGTTTAGCTCTCCCTCCCACGGGATTTGGGTGCAGAGAACTGTTTATCCGGCCGGTCCCTTCATGTGCGGTGTCTCAGACGCACTGGACCTGCTGCTCCTGGGCCCTCCTCTACAGGTACCCAGAGGCCGTATACAGTTTCCTCCTGGGCCAGGGATGTGGGCAGGGGTGGGCAGCGTTGGTGGTCTCCTCCGCTCTGCTGCCTCAGGAGTGCCCGCCCGACCAGGCAGCGAGAACTCCCCTCCAGGGGGCCTGGGAGCAGAGAGCTGCTGAAGGCAGGGATCCTCCGCTGGTCCGGGACTCTGGCCAAACACCGGAAGTGTCCTATTTCAATTTTAATAAAACGGTGTATGCGGGACAAATCAATCTTACTGCTAATTGTTTATACCTTTGGAAAGTGTTATTCTAAAAGATTTATTCATACCGAGGAAGAGGAGGTAGTAAAAGTTTGTGAGAGGAGTGTATCTTATCTTTTCACACATATCCTAATGGATTGCCTTAATGTTTCTTCAATCTCCCCAGTGCTCAGGTGTGATTGACTTATTTGAACAAGAAACTCTTTCAGGGAAGAGCAAGTCCAGGGATAGTGAGCATTGGTGTGAGTAGTGATAGTTGGTAGTGGGTGGTTGCCGAGACACGGAATGGCTGACGCTGTTTGTTGGCTTTAGATTTAGGAAGACTCTGGTTGTAGTACAGACTCCACCGTTTACCGAGTCTGTCACGTTGATCTATGAGATACAGTTTTCACCGGTCATATAGATAGTCTGAACTAATATACGGAGGTGGCAATAGTAAGATGAATTATGGTTTTGGAAACCATGCTTAACTGTAGCTTTCGACAGAACGACCTACTTCTGGAATTTCTAGTTATCTGGGAGGATCATGATGCTTTGGATTGAATTTAACTTCAGTTGTGTTTTTACAGCTTGTGAAATAGGAATGCTAACTACAAAATAGAGTGTAAGTATATTAGTGAAAGAAAATAAAGGAAGGGGGTTAGGAGTGACATTATCTGGAGGTGAGTAACTATAACAGTTATTGAGGGAGGACTGAAAAATTATCTTTATGCAAAAGGCTGAGGGAGGCATGGATGGAAGAAGGTCATAGAAACGCTTTGGGTGAGGGGAATTCTTGGCATGTATACAAGGAATCCGAAACACTTTCTACTCATGGAAACGACACAGACCTGTCTAGACTATAGAGAACAGTTCTAGGGTGTGACAAGATTAGACAGTAAGGTGCAGTGAGAAGACTGATGGTCTTGTGGCCACTGTATTTTGACTTTATTATAAATGAGAGGGGCGGTGGATGGAGGGGTCAGAGTAGAGAAATGACATAATGTGAATTATGATTCTAAGGAATCAGATGCTGTGGCTTGAATACAAACTAGGTTGAGGCCTAGTGGCAGGGATATAAAGGCTACAAGCAAGCCGGAAAGGAATGAATACATCTGGGGAACAAATGTAGCAGGCTGAAATACATTCATTCCAAATTAATATACTGAAGGTCTGATCCCGAAGGAGAATGTACTTGTGGTAGAGACTGGAAAGAGGCACAAAGATTACACAAAAAGGAAGAGGATGGTCACAGCCTCCTAGGAGAGGTGATGTAGCAGTGGTTTTCAACCTTCCTAATGCTGTGACCCTTTAATAAAGTTCCTAATGTTGTGGTGGTCCCCGATGATAAAAATTATTTTCATTGCCACTTCATAACTGTAATTTTGCTACTGTTATGACTCAGAATGTAAATATTTTTTAGAAGTAGAGGTTTGCCAAGGGGGTTGTGGCCCAAAGGTTGAGAACCACTGCTTTACATGAAGGGGAAAAGACATGTAACTCTCTCTTACTGTTATGTGAAGACAGAGAAAAGGAAGGAACTCTCATGAGAAACCTATCATGCTGACATTCTGATATTAGACTTTCTGGTTTCTGGAACCATGACAAAATAAAATTCTATTGCTTAAACCACCCAGCCTGTGGTATTCTACTATGGCAGTCCAAGCAACCAAATATATAATCTCAATACTGTGATTAGGTGACAGGAAAACTAATGTAGACAGATAGTAAACTTCATTGAGATATATTGCTCTCAGAGGTAAACTACACTAGGGGAAGATTTTATTACTAATTATTTGAAATAATTAATGATAAAACTCAAGCTATGACCAACAATCCCCAAATAAATGAATTCAGAGTAGCAAGGGGTTGGGAGAGTTGATAATCGTATCTACTGGATTGTATGCAAAATCATACGTGCACAGATTGTGGTTTTTATTAACCTTTTATTATGTAGAACCTGTGATTTTTAGTTAAAGAATAGGATAGATTAAATTAGATGTGCTGAAAAGGGGAGAGGCAAGAGATGGTGGGAGTGAGGATACTCAGAGCAGTTTGGAAATGAGAGCTCTAAGTCACAAACCAAAGAATGTCCCTCAGACATGTCCTTTAGGACACAGACATTGTCTCCATTTAGTCCCTGACACCAAGACACTGACCATCTTATCATGTTCAAGAGCCACAAGAAAGATACTTGATTTTAAACAAGAGGCTTATTTCTATTTTTCTGGGGATGCTACTGATGAGGTAGAAAAGAATGGTAGTGACTGGGCCCTCTGCAGAACTGTGAGAAGTTGCTTGTATTGTTCTTAAATCATTGCACTGATTTCTTGCTGTCCTTAGTTAGCATACATATGTCTTTACGTATGTACACACACACACACACACACACACACACACACACACACACACTTACGTCATCATAGCTAATACCAGGCCTTCCTATGTTTCTTCAAACCAGCAGAGCAAAAATGTTGTAGAAGGAGCCAAGGTCATGAAAATCATCCCTGGGATATAGTATAAGGGACCGGAACTGTGCAGGGCCTTCAATTTAAATTTTAACAGGCACTGGGCTGTGATATTATACAGAGGATCAGGGACGAAGCTCTAATCAACAGAATCTGAGATTCCATATATATATGTATGTGTATATATATATATGTTTATGTTAACTAAAGACAAGTATGTTTGTTTAATTCAATTTCTTTAGATTATATTAAGATTCCCTGATTCTAGTGAATTCAGATTCACTTAGACTAAATTGAAATGATATTAAAATTCCCTCTGCTTAAGAACTTATCCAGGAAAGGAAAGGGAAAGGAGCTTGCCTGCCTACGGTAGACACAGATCTGCTCTGATTAAATGCAGTTTAGGATGACGCTCAATGAGTTTCATTTGCATCTGGAAAATTGGTTATACACAAAGCCTGTAGCTACTTGGGATCTGGAGCCCCCCTTTTCTTTTATTCATCTGATAAGCAATGATCAAGGTTCATCTGCAGACATCCCTGGAGGCTCCTGTGAAATGACCCCGCTCTCCCCCAGCTTCTGACCATCAGGAAACCCCAGGGAGTGGCGGTGTCTTCTCAGATTCAGTGGATTAGAGTGTGTCCCCTGACCCTCTGTGTGTAATATCACAGCCCAGTGCCTGTCAATATTTAAATTGAAGTCCCTGAAGGAGCTCTGGTCCCTTACAGTCCTTCCCAGGGATGATTTTCATGGCCCTAGTTCTTTGCACGACCTTTATGCTCTGATATTTTGAAGAAAGATTGGATGGCAGGGTATTGGCTATGATGATGAAGGTTACTGAAATGACAAATAACTGACCCCTTAGTAAGATTTAAAACAGGTTTATTGAGCTGTGAGGTTGTCAGCAGTAATTAGATTTTATTCTCATTTTCTCACATCTCTTTTAATTTACAGCAGTGTTGGGGAAAAAATGTTTTTAAGGGCCACCAAAATATGATTCATGGCTTCTGCTCATGGATATCTTAAGCTCATTAGAAAATTATGAAGATGCATAATGCCCAGGGTAAACTAAAGGCTCATAAAACATTTTGCTTAAGGTAAAATTGATTTTGAATGTGCTGGGGGAAGTGAATATTAGTTAGCCTTAGATTAATTCTCTTTAGCTTCGAGACTACGTGGTGTGGGGGGGCCAGGTAGTCCTTTAAATTAAAGATGGCGTAATTAAAAGTGCAATAAATTGAGGAAATTGCTTTATTTGATATAATTTCTGTGCAGTCTGGCTGCACTGTCTGATTCTGTTATGGTATTATCAATGAGTGGTGACGACTAGGTGCTGGATTTAACTATATTATTCTGCACTGTAATCACCCTTTATTATAATACTTATCTGCAAGAGTACATCGATCAGAAAATTCCCATTAATTACACTGTTAATGGTCAGCAAGAGAGAGGATTATTCTAGGATGAATAGAAAATGAGCTTTGAATACCCTTGGGGGAGCCACGTAACTACCACAGTGGTACCCAGGGCAGTGCGGGATCGGTAGGCAATGCTACCAGCCGGAAGCCAGCGGGCAGCTTGCTTTGTTGACCTTTCATTTACTTGAAGAACTGCAGGGGCTGGGAGGCCAATATTAACCAGTGAAACTCTGAGTTTGTTTGGGTTGGCCAGGCATGTGAAATTCAGTCCTCTGATGACCTGCAGAGGTATCAAGGTTTCAGAACGACTCATTTTTATCTTTTAGAGTTTTGACCATTTCTTTCTGTTCCGAAAAGAAACGAATCTGAGACATGAATCCAAATCTCTTTCTACTTGAATATAAAATAGGCTGAGGAATAATGAATTTTAGATTAGCTCCTTCCAAATATTTAGGAGGTTAATGGGTGCATTCATTCAGCATAATCAGGCATTCAGGTTTTTCTTCTACTAATCCTCAAATGCTTTATTTAGCATTATTACAGTGCCTACTAGTATTGAATGTAATATGTTAAACATCATACTTCTTAATCCATTGGGCTTAATTCTTGTTACATTGGCATAAAAACTACATTTTCGTTATATTTAGGCAGTAAAAAAAGTTTAGAAAAAGCATAAAGTTTCTCTACTTTTGCTGTGTACTTCTAGCTTGGGGCCCCATATGATAATATCAAGTTTGAAAGTCCAAGCAAGGGGAGATGACGTGGTTTTAAGTGACTTTGATTCAGGAATGAGAAGAACCAAATTACAAAAGTTATGGATCACTGTGGCCCACTCACTGGAGGAACTGGGCAAAGGTTGATTTATAAAGAAGTTGGGACAGACGGAGAAAAGTGGCGAGCTAGAAACATACTAACAAACAAGAGATGGAATGGCTTTTCCTTCTTATCCAGCCCCTCTGCCAGCTTGGAAGGTGAGAGAATTTCGGAATCACCTCTGAGGTCAACAGCATTCATAAATGAGTAGAAACAGACTCATCATTTGAAGAAACAAGGAGAAACTGGTCTCTTGATTCAAACGGATGAAAAACTGATAAGAATCCATTAGTTTCTTAAAAAAATACATAACTCAGTTTTTCAATTTATTTCTTTGGAATTTCTGCCAAGCCACTTCATTTTTATTTTCCTGTTTGTGTTGATGTTCTGTTTGTTTTAAGGCGTGAAGGAGACAATGCTTCTCTCCCCTGTGGATGCCAAATATAGTACAAATTTCCATTCAGCACACCTATTAGTGGGGAATTAAAATAGTGTTACATTGCTTCTGAATGATTTCTTTTATTACAAAGATATATTTAATTAGGCATTTAAAAATGAAGTGTTCCTAGAAATTTGAAAGTAATTTTATTATTTCCATAATTCTCTTGCCAATTGAATTAGATATTGTGGGCCAAGAATGGTAGTTCGAAATCATCAGTTTAATGCAAATGACATTTTGTATGTGAAATTAAATAGGAGACTTTGAGAGATTTCCTAATTTAATCTGAAAGGTGATTGTGAAAATAGTCCTCAATGCTGAAATTAAAGATGTTCTTTAAAATTAATTCGAAAGCTAAAGGACATGCATTACTTCAGATTAAATGCTAAAGGACAAAGATTAATGGTGAAAAATCTTTAATTAGTAGGAAGGAATCGAGTGGAAAATTATTAAGTTGTACCTTCATAAATCTTTAATACTAATTGATTGGTGCTCTATATTTAAGAATATAATCACCAGAGTATAAATAAGCAGTGTAACCTTTTTAAATAGTGGGTTAAAATATTTCACCAGACCTTTGAAAGCACTTCCTGAGGTCGTTATCCCATTCTATTCTGGCACTGTTTGAATAGGAAAACAACATTCTCATGAATTTTAGAAACATGCTCCGAGTTTTTGAATTTGTCTTCTTCTCCTACAACTATTACAGTGGATATTTCGGAGTTACTAAACTTACCACTGCCATCAGAAAATGTCATTTTCAGATTCTCCTTCTATAGTCATTTAGAAACATTCCTAAGCGTTTATTTTTAATCCAATGGCTACATTTCTCAGAAGTGTCAATATTTGTCCATCCTCATGCTGTGGCCACACGGTGGCTATTTTGGATATGAATGACTTTATTAATAAACATAACCAGGAATTGTCTCTCATCTTCAGCAATGATGGCTGAAAAGTAAGTACCGAATTAAAAACTAAAAAGTCTTTTTATGAGCATTTAAGTGCTTAAAGAAAATTTATTCATTGATTTTCCTTTTTGAGCAGTCATTGAAAGAAGGATGAACCAATTTAATAAAGGATCTTGCTGTACGTGACACTCAAGGTCAGGTGTAGGTAATGAGGAAAAGAGCTACTCACTTTCTAGGAAGAGATAGACGAATACTTTGTATTGTTTTGAGGTGAGAGGCAGGAAGAAGGGAGGCCAGTTTGTGAATCAGTAAATTTACACCATATTATGTTTTTCATGACATGGCTAACCATGTATAAAATGCCTTTGAAAATGCCTGAGGCAGTATTGAAAACCATGTTGAGGAAGCGTTGGGCAGATAGTTTGCACTGAAGTACAGGCTGGGGTTATTTCCAGACCTAGAGCTGAATGCTGACACACATGAGCTTAAACAATAGCATCATGCCAGAACTAAGGAAAAGCATACAGACCATGAGGAGCTGATGGAGAAATTCTTCAGTGTAGGCAACAGTATAGATGCGGGAGACAGAGACATTTCTACTGGAGGCTGTAAAATTCAAGGTCAAGGCTACCCACCTCCCAGGGAGGGCAACTTTATAAAGGATTATCTCTACACTGTCCTCTCATGGTTTGGATCTATGATAACATTTCACTTTGTCCCTTCCTAAAGAGATACTGATTCCATTCATGAGTGTTCGACCTTAAACTTAATTCCATCCTAATGGCCCACCCCCGTACTAACACACTTGAGGATTAGAACTTCAGTGTCTTAATGTTTTGCAGGGACACAAATACTTAGTTCTTAACAGAAACAAGAGCTGAGGGAAAACATGGATTTCATTACAATGTACAGAAGAATTACATTTGGTAAAACAATACTCAGGATAATCTTTGTTTAGAACAATAGCTTTAATATGATTATTTGCCATAAACATATGGTCATCTCTTTGACTCAAAAAGTATTGTCAGTTTTTCAGAACTCCAGGCAAAATACAATCCATACTTAACAATAATATCTGGGAAGGAGTTTAATTATGGCTGAAGGTATCACATTCATTCCAAATACCCTTTAGTTTTAAAGGACATGAACTCAGGCTTTGAACAGAGTAACCCAAAACACGAGACAAAGTAACAGTGTTGTCCTAGTTTTTTTCTGTTGGATGATGGACAACCCTAAGGAACTGACATTTAGTGACAAGTGACATGTATCTTTTATGTATCTTTTCCAGTGTACCGTGCTACTTAAGCTCCGCCCAGCAGGCTGCAGTTCTGCCAGTGCACTCTACCTAAAGGAAAATATAGCGGTTTCATTTACACAGGCACGTCAGCAGTGGGCTAGCTGTTTATTGAAGCTTTGTTGGGGGGAGGGAAGAGGCGATTCATAACTCGACTGTACTTCCTAGACTCATTTGCATTAGGTGCATCTCATCTCTGTCGTTGAATTCTAGCTGACAGAACATGCACTGAATGATGTTTCCTACTTCTGGGTCAGGCTCATAAAAATTTACAGGATCAGTCTCAAATTTAATTTATCTTCTTACTGGTTTGACGACATGGAAAAGGTAACATCAGAAGCCAAGTTTGGAAAATAATACATTTATTCATACGGTATTTGCTACGTAGTAGGAATTATCGTTTCGAATGTTATATCACAAAGAATCAAACATGTTCTCTTCCCTTCTCTTTCCTCCTCTTTCTCAGATATTTTCCTTTCTCTTAGAACAGATTCTGTAAACACCACTAGGGGATATATGCATAAGTAGCTGATCACAAATTCAGGGGAAATGGCAGATCTCAATGTCTGTCTTTATCATTTTTGTTTCTATGTTAACTCATAACTTACATTACTGCTTTGACCATCTATTTTCTCCTCTATAATGTAAGTGTAGAAATGTCTGTCTTCCTTATAATAGAAATGAAGGTAGCCAATGAATATGTGGGCTTTAGCATATACAACGCATATAATAATTGGTTGCTATTGCTGTTAAGCAAAAATATTTTCATCTTAAAGGCTTCCACAAATAGGAGAGTTTTTTTTTTGTTTACTTAGAATTTTAATCATTGTCTTTATCTGTAAATGCTCATCGTTTGTAAGTTGGGTCAGACTGTGAACTTTGGCATCCAAACTGTGTATTTTGTCTTGAGTCCATTTTTATTGTCATATCTGTATCTGTAATACCTCTAGATGACAGCCCTGCTTTGCAGGGGATAAAGGGTAATATGAATACTGTATTTAGCTGCAACTAATTAAGAAGAATTTTTTTTTGACAGGAGAATGATGAACAGACATTAGAAAGGAGCAAAGTATTGGCAGAAAGAGCAAGAAATGAGTTTGTAGGTCAGAGGGTGGTGAATTGCATGAGGAAAGATACAGAGATGAAAATGAGCAAACCACACACGGGAGATGGCAGATAGATATTGCTGGTGGGAGTGGAGAGGCTGCGGTGAGAAGTAATGAGAAACAAAGGTGGGATGGGATCCTGGGGGGTGTAATATTAGTGGAACGCTCTGAGGACCAGAGAAGGCTTGGGGTGTGCATAATAAGTGACATTCAAGCCTTGGAGATCACTGAGCATGAAAGACACCTAAAGGAAATCGAGTTAGAGGAAACTCATTCTCCTGCCAGTGAGTAAGTGGGATCTAATGAAGAGACTGAAGACAGAAAGGGCAAACCAGAGACACCCATTCCTGTTCAGACTTGAGCTGAAGAGGACTCTAGACTGGGCGACTGGGAGTGTGAGGAAAATGTAGATTAAAATAGCGCTTTGATTATCTGAGTATTTAAGGGGATTCTGAAGTTGTAGTGGCGTGGTATATCAAGAGAGGCACGGGGCGGGGTCATGGGAGACATAGCAGAAGTATGTCAATAGGGTTTAGGATATGGCCAATGAATTTTGATAATGAACAGCTAGGACTAAACAAATAGTACTGCACCAAAGGAGGAAGACTAACACTAAGAAATATTTGTAACACTCTCCAGAATTGCAATCTTGGGCAATCTTAAACTACAGAATGTTTTTGTTTGATTTTTGCACAGAAACTCAAAACACTGTCCCAGAGAGGAATGGTATATGTGTATGCTCCCTGGACTCATTCATATAATCTTGTTTTTTTCCTCTAAGCGTCGCCTTGAGCACCTGCATTGTGAGATTGGAGATATCAGATGTAGTTTCCATGATAATTGGCACACAATGAGACATGTCAGAGACCCCAGGGAGACGGGATGATGCAGCGACTTCCTCATCCAGCTGGGGATGCCTCATGTGCCAGGGATCAGAATTTCGAGTAGAGCAAGTAGCACAAGATGAGATCTTAGCTCCTGGCACTGTCCTCCGCGTTTTGCATGTGGCACCTCCTAAATTTGATTGCCTTTGTACTCTTTGCAAATAGCGCAGTCGGTATTGGAAACAAAGTTCCGTCTCTGCCCCCCGCCCCCCAACCCCATCTCCACAACGCTTCATTGGATATCGGTTTCAAATGCCTTTCTCAGTTTTCTCTGTGAAGAAAGAAGGGAAAATGGTGCCCCTTCGTGTTTGATCAGATCGCAGAATTACTGTTATCTTTAACACTTTTAAGGTACCTTTAACTGTGAAGTAAAGTGTAAATTAGCAAGGAAAACATGTTTCATTTCTTGGATAAGATAGGAGGTTTCTATAGTTCTCATCTAGCTGTTTTTCAGTTTTGACTTGCAAGTGTTCTGATTTTCATAGTGCTGACAAAACTTTTCTAAAATGAGAAATAGCTAATAAAGGTAGGGTGCAAGCTCCTGCCATATTTTTCTGATTGAGTTCATACTGAGTGTCATATAGTATTTCTCTATATTATGTATTAAGTAGTATATATATATATATACATATATATATATATAATCACTTGTATCTTTAAAATTTTTAATTATCCATTTCCCTTGTGGTTTTGAATGTGGTCATGCCTGTGCACACATGCTTGTTTTGAATGTGGTCATGCCTGTGCACTCATGCTTGTTTTGAATGTGGTCATGCCTGTGCACACATGCTTGTTTTGAATGTGGTCATGCCTGTGCACACATGCTGGCATGTTCATCTGTGTATGAGTTAGTGTCTATGTGTGCTGTGTGCATGTAGAAGTGAGAAGACAACCTTAGGCATCGTCTCTCAGGCTCCATGCATCTTTCATTTATTGTTCTTGACATTGAGGTTTCTACGGGACTAGAGCTTGCCAAGTAGGCTAGACTTCCAGAGGGCAGGCCTCAGAGATTTATCTGTATCTATCTGTCCGGTGCTGGGATTATGTACCTATGTTGCCATACTCATTTTTTTATTTGGTAATCACACACATATCTAGACTACATTGAAGTTGTATTCCTCATTACCATCTTTTACCATTCTTTCATTCTTGTTGGCTTTCTTCTTCTCCTCTACTGTCCCTCCCCACTTCTACTCCTGTATCTTTTTGGCTTTCATGTAGATCTTCGGCAGACATCCACAGCTGCTTAGTGTTAATGATTGACATACCCTTCCTAATCCAGGAAACGAGTGTTTCAAAGTTCTCTTCTCCGTCTTCTGGCTGTAATGACATTTCTGTCCCTTCTTCTTTGATATGCCTGTGCCTTGGAAGGGCTGATGCACATGTGTATTTTAGAGCTGGGTGTATAACAAGGATTTATTCTCACCACTTTGACCATTTCTGAGACCTCATGAACTGTTGCCCACTTCTTCTTTGACCAAATGTGTGAGTGGAAGCATACATGTTTAGAATTCCATTTGGCTACATGTGCTAAATTGAAGCACCAATTTTAAATGTAATTTATAATTGTTAGAGATTATAGTTACATCATCTACCCCTCCTTCTACTTTTGTTAAACCCTTTCATGTCATCCCACATGAAACTTCTTTTTCAAATTCAAAACATCTGTCTGTCTATCTATCTATCTATCTATCTATCTATCTATCTATCTACCTATTATATATCTATCATCTATTTATTTATCCCTAAATATAAAAGTATAGCCTACACAGTCTGTATAATCCTACTTGTATGTACACATTTTCAGGGTTGACCAGTTGATCACTTGGTATTTGCTTATATAAAATAAATGGTGTTTTTTTTTTTGTTTTGTTTTGTTTTTGGCATTCCTCAGTTGTATGTAGTTCTTTGTCTAGGTCTGAGGCCTCATGAACTTTCCTTTTTGTGTGTTTTCATATATACTCATGCTGTCTTTGTTCAGATCAGGTTTAACTTAGACTTTATGAGCGTATCTTCTGATATTCCTAAGAGACAATCTCATAGCCAACTTCCTGACCCTCTTTGATTCTTACAGTTCTTTTGCTTTTCTATATTAAGCTCCTGGTCTGCGATACAGGAGTTGTTTCGCAGATGTATCAGGTAGGGCATGGATATACAACTATGTAATTGATAGGCTGTGGTTTTCTGTAAAGGTCTCTGTTTGTTGTAATGAGATTTCCTTGATGAGAGACAAAGAAGTCACTTATATATAGGTCTAAGGAAACATATTTAGGATGTACTTAGGGATTTTTCTAGTTTAGTAAACTAACACATCTGTTTTTTTTTTTTTTTTTTACAAAAACATGGGTTCTTTGGGTTGAATTCAGATCCCCCTGTTTGAAGGCAAACACATTATTGATTTTTGCCATCTTCTCAGTTCCTGGACATTATTAATTCCTTGACATTATTATTTTTGTATGTTAGCAATTTCACCTCAAGTCTTATCAAGTAGCTGTATTATTCTAGTTTTTAAGGATAGGCTCTCACCATGTACAGCGGCTGGCCTCAAATTCACAGAGATCTGTGTGTTTCTACCTTTCCAGTGCTGGGATTAAAGTAATGGGCCAAACACACCCAGCTCTCAATCTGTTTTTAAAGCTACCTTTGCATGGTCTGAAGATTTAGGTTGTGTGAATTATGTCAGCATTTAATTACTTGCTTGAGTTCCTATCAGTGAAAATGCTGTTTTCATTCTAAATAATTTGAAGCATAAGAAGGCTTTGTGATGAGATAAATCTGTAATCCCAGCGACTTGACAGGCCACAGTGAGCAACATTTGGAGCTTATGCTTCCAAGTAAAATAATTAAAATGAGGACAGGGGATCTCGCTCACTTGCAGACTATGTGCTGAGCAAGGGTGATGCCCAGGTTCAGGCTCTGGCACCACACAAAAGCAGGAAAAGATGTTATAACTCACATCTGGTATTGTAAACATGGCTAAGAAATAATGGCGGCAGAGCTCATAGGCTCTAGAGGGCTGAGTCTGAGATTATCATTTTCCTAGAAGAACCTAGTATCAAATTCCCCTCTGAACCTGTAGATGAGTGCAGGTCTCAGATGTAACTGGGAAAGTTTCTGTGGAGAAGGTAGTGGCTATTATGGAAGTTCACTATTGGTGAAAGTGCAGAGAACAAGTAGTCATGGATGTTTATCCTTAAGTGAGACATCTATACATCCCACCCCACCCTTTATAAATAAAACTTTGAGGCATTAAGTTGAGGTGGGGAGGGCATAGATCTGGGAGGAGTTAGAGAGCAGAGTATGTGATTAGTATGATCAAAATACATTGTATGCATCTATGACATTCTCAAAGGACTAATAAAATATTATATTTTAAAATAAATAATTTATATCAAAATAACATAGACAAAACATGTGCAATTTGGGAGTGCAGCAGCACATCGTGACTTTTGGGAAAATGTTTCTTTAAGAAAATAAACTCAACATCAGAAAACAATTAGAAGAAATTACGTAGAATGAATGAGTGAGATATTACCCAAATGAAATGTTCTCATATTTGGTTAGCTGTCTGCAGAATTAGGTGGGGACCTGGCATATGGCTAGTGTGCAGGCAGAAGAAATCCTCATCTTCAAGCTCACTAAAATGCCAGAAAGTGGGTTTTATATTTTCAGTTCATTCAGTGGCTATGGGTGCCTCAAAGTGCTTTTCAAATTGCATTCCACAGTCTTCAGAAGCATCTTTGAATGTAACAGCTCTTTGAAATTAAGTGATTTTGACACTGGAGCTTCTGTAAAGCACGCTGAGAATTTCTTAAGCCATAAATTGGAAACAGGCTTCTTTCCCTCCAAACCCCCATTAAGAACTCTAGTGCAGGCTCTGAAAGGACATAGAGGATAGTTCCTCAGTGAAGAGTTTCAGAGCCCTGGGACCAGAGCACAGAGCAGACACTGTTCTCCAGGCTCTAGGTGGCTGGGTACTTGATGCTTCTCCATCATTGTGGAGATTTGTTATGTCTCCTAACTTCTGCTTCAACATACACATCCCTAAACCCAACATACAAATATTTCTGATGGAGAAGGGTGGAAAACACTAGGAGAACACAGCCCACAACTACGAAGGGCTCATTGTAGCTCATGCAGACTAAAGTAGCAGTCATGAGACTGCATGGATTTGTGCTATGTCCTCTGTATATACATCATGGTTGAAAGATTGGTGTGCATGCGTGCGTGCGTGTGTGTGTGTATGTGTGTGTGTGTGTGTGTGTGTTGGGGGATTGTCTATGACTCTTTCGTCTGCTCTTGGGACCCTTTTCTTCCTATTAGGTTACCTCATCCAGCCTTGGTTAAAGGTTTGTGCCGAGTCTTATTGTGTCTAGTTATGGATGTTCAGTTATCTCTAGGACTCCTGCTCTTTTCTGAAGGGAAATATGCTCTCTTCTGAGAGGAGAGGTGGGGAGGGGACTAAAAGGTAGGGGGGGAAATCCCATTTATTTCTGTTTATTAATAGGTCAAGTGCTATAGAAAAAATATTTCAGAGGAACTTTTCAGAAAACTGATTTTTTTTCCTTTCAAAATGTTGGCAGAATATCCAATACTAAGGTTCTGAGGTTCAAACTCTACCAGGTAGTAATTAATGTTAGTGAGACATAGGAAATTAGGTTATTTCTTATTTAGATTGTTTAGGTTATTTCTTTAAATATATTACTCTCAAGGACAGAGGGACTATAGTTAGGGGAATAGCCAGGACTTGAGGAGCAGACTTTAGGAAATATGAAAGCTGAAGGAAACAAGTCCTTAACAGAATAAAGTCAGAATTGGGTTTCCTTAAAATAAACAAATTTAAAATTCTTATTCCCACACTAAAATTTAAAAATACACAAGACTGGATTTGGAAATCGTAATTTGAAAGTAATGTCTATGGGTCACCAGATTTGTATTAGCTTCTGCGTCTTGCTGATTTTCTGAAGTTTATACCTTATCCAGTTTCTCTACCATTTACCAACTCCACTGTCCAGCACCGTTTACAGGGAAATGCCGTGAGTGCTTGTAAAGCACTTAAGGTAAAGGGAGCTGTCTTGGCAGCCAATAGTGCTTTCCATTTCCACGCAGGAGCAGAGTTCATTTCCTAATACACATGTCGGGTAGCTTAAAATTGCCTGTAACTTCAGATCGAAGAGATCCTGTGCCTTTTTCTTGCTTCTGAGGGCACATACATGAATGTGTGCACATTCTGTCTCTATCTCCATCGCCTTTTGTCTGTCTGTCTGTCTGTCTGTCTCTCTCTCTCTCTCTCTCTCTCTCTCTCTCTCTCTCTCTCTCTCTCTCTCTCACACACACACACACACACACACACACACACGCATGTATTGTTCCCAACTCCATGTTGAGCAGCTCACAGCCACCTAGAACACCAGCTCTCGGGGATCTGACTTCCTTTTTTTGTCTCCAGGGCCACCTACTCTCACAAGCTCATGCCCCCAAAATTAAAAATAAAAGCAAATCTTTGAAATCAATCACCAAAGTTGCTGCCCCTTCTAGGCTAAGAATAAAGATAAAAAAGAGTGACTAACAGTTAATTATCAACCCTCACTCCTGAAGATTGTCTTCAGGTTTCCATGTCCTCCTGCAAATCACTGCTCCTCTATACGACATCTTATTTTTTTAAAGAACTTGAACATAATTTTTTTTGAGGAACACTTGCTCAGCAACAAAGTTTCTTCTGCCTTCTTGAAGATTTGGAAAGTGGTGGAAAAACACTTGCCAGAGTTACTTTAGGAACTGATGGAAATCTCCCCTTTAACCTATGTTGTGGCAGATGTTTCCTGATCATGGAAGGGACTTGAATGAGATTCCTGGGTAGAGATACAGAGAGGGCACTCAATACTTTACTCTGTGACAGGGAAGCACATGAAGTCAAGAGCCTTCATCTTCTGTATCAGGACTTTGATATAGCAAGCTATACAATACCCAGTTCAGGTGAACTCAAGGACATTTGTTGGCTCATACAAGGAGAAGTCTATTTTTGTTAACAAAGCTTAAATGATTTTCACATGATGGTCTTCTCTCCTCATTTCATTGTGTGACCACATTTGTAGTGGTTCCATTTACCAAGAGCCCGCCCCCGTTACCATGTGGTGTTAGCATCTCACCTGATCAGACTAAGCATGGCATTATTTGAACTTTGTCCTGAAGGGGCAATGATGGTTAAATGTCTGGGAAAAGAAATCATCTGATAGACATGGATGGATTCCATTCTACCCCAGAAAAAAGTGAACACAGCACCCCAAACCATGAGGTCTGTGATTGAAGGCACGAGTGGGAGTGGGAGGTGCAGTGAGCAAAGTAGGAGGAACCAGTTTTGAGAAATCTGAAACACCAGCTGTCTATTCTACATCTAGAGAGAAGAATGACATTTCACAGATTGAGGAATTCTGCCAATGAAGTTATGTGATGAAGAATATTTTCCTTTAACTTCCTCTTCATATATACTTAAAGTATATTACATTGTGTATGTGATGGTTTGCATATGCTTAGCCCAGGGAGTGGCACTATTAGAAGGTGTGGCCTTGTTGGAGGAAGTGTGTCACTGTGGGGGTGGGCTTGGAGACCCTCCTCCTAGCTGCCTGAGGATGTTCCGTCTGGTCCTGGCTTCCTTCAGGTGAAGATGTAGAACTCAGCTCCTCCTGCACCATGCCTGCCTGGATGGTGCGATGCTGCCATGCTCCTGCCTTGATGATAATGGACTGAACCTCTGAACCTGTAAGCCAGCCCCAACTAAATGTTGTCCTTTATAAAACTTCATTGGCCATGGTGTCTATTCACAGCAATAAGGCCCTAACTAAGGCAGTATAGCTCAACTTTTTATTAGATTTATTGATGACAATTCAAATATCAAACAACATGTTCCTTACATACTTGGGGCAAATATTTCTAATTTGTATTCAGAAGTCTCTTTGCAAGACCAACTGAAATAATTTGAAACTTTTGAAATGCATTGGATGACTAGACATGAACTTATATTGAATTTGCCAGCCAAATTTTAAGAGATGTAAAATGGGTCAGCGGAAATCAGGAAAGTGTAGGAGACAAAAGGAAATTACAATAGATGCTGAAGTTATGTAATCCATTATTTATCAATTTTGTTTCATCTCAAGGATCTTACTAAAATGTGTTTCATATTCAAAGAATGTTGTGACATTATTTCTGAATAGAAGCCTATAGCCAAAAAGGAAATCATGCATTCTGCTGACATCTTACTTATTCTTTAAATTTTACTACTTCAAATAAAAATCTGCAACTGTCAGTGTTTTATCCAGTTTCATTTTTTTACCTTCCCTTTTCAGCTTCACAGAATACTGGATCAGGCTTCTATCTCCCCTGCGAATGAGATCTGTTTTGTAAACAATTGGTATGCACTGCTGACAGCTCAGACAGGTCTTGGAGATTCAGAACGAAGAAGGAATGGAAAATTATTGCTAAAATCTACATGGGTCCAGAAGTGTGAAATACATTTCATGACAATATTTTGTATTCTGTGTTGCTGTTCATTTGATCATCTTGGAAGGATTCGTGTCTACACATGTGTATGTGTGTTGTAATGGATAGAAAAGATAACCACTCAAGTATACACTCAGAGTGTATACTTTCTGTACAGTGTTGCCAAAATTCTATTGGGATAGAGTTAAGCCTGTGATTACATTGTTGTTTAGGAACATCGTGTCTTTCCACACAATGATAAGACTTGATGGTTCCTTCATTCAAAGAGCTGAGTCCTAGAAATACAGGTTCTGTTTGTATTGTTTGAAGAGACAGAGAGTGAAAGGAAGGGAGAGGGAGAGGGAGAGGGAGAGGGAGAGGGAGAGGGAGGGGGGGAGGGAGAGAGAGAGAGAGAGAGGGGGAGAGAGAGAGAGAGAGAGAGAGAGAGAGAGAGAGAGAGAGAGAGAGAGGTGTAGATATTGGGACAATTGTGTCAAATTTGAAATTAATTAAAAAATGATGGCAGTGGAAGCAAAGATGTCCACGTGACACTGAGTCCCTGTAAGCGGAAGGGTAAAAGGAAGAGAGAGATTTGCTTTTGGCCAATCAATTTTAAAATGAGAATAGGCATCGTGTAGATGTCAGAGTTTACTTCACAGAGGCTTCTGCTTTTCCCTTGCCCCCTGTTTGGGTTGGAGTCTTCACATGCTCCTCTGTACCTTCTCCAGAGATGATCTAGCCTTGACAAAGGGTAAGATTTTAAATGTCTATTCAGAAGATATTTTAGGCATTGTGTGTTGTACAGGTTCTAGTGTGGCTACTCAAACTTGTCATTGGACACAAAACCAGCTACATATATGAAGGAAAAGGGTGGTGTCCAATAAATGGGTAATGTTTATGCACAGTTACATTATATTTGACATTTAAGGTTTTTTCTTTCAATAATTTACAAGCATGAAACTTGTTTTCAGCTTGAAGGCAAAACAAAAAGAGCCTTTGATCTGATCTGGCCCGGAGGCACATGGTTTGCTGACATATGGTACAGATTATAAGTGGCCCGTTTTAGAGGATATAAGTGTACCACATTTTCTTTTTTCTTTCTTTTTTTTAGGATGCAAATACACAAAGCTATGCCCTTCATTTTAAGATAAGTGGATTTTGTCTGTAACTTTTTGTAATTAGCTAATTGGTTATTTGGTTATTTCCAGAGGGGATTTAACTGTTGCTACTTTCCTCCCTGCTTCACGTTGAAGTATTTCTTTGGGGTGAAAAAGTATCTTAAAGATCCAAGAAGAATTTAAAAGGTCCAGGAAGCAAATCATACTTACAAGTCTCAGGAAGCTCTTTTTTTTTTCTTTTATTGGGTATTTGTTCATTTACATTTCAAATGTTATTCCCTTCCCTGGGAAGCTCTCAAGTGACAGTACTTAAACACTTCCTATTCTAGGAATTACATAAGTGGTAACCGTTCTTGAGAGATGAGACTTTGGTTCTAGCTCTGCTCCCTGCAAATCCTGGCTATGACATCCTAGGGAAAGTCACGTGATGTCTGGTTAGGGCTGACGTACGTGTAATTGGATGATAAATTAGTTTCGCTGGCTATAAAGTCTGCACGTAAGGCATTATTTCTGGAGACAATTGAAAAGGTGGATGGGTACCAGTGGCATAGCTGCTCAGCTGAATAGGTCACACCTCAGGAAAAGGTGTCCTGGAGGATTGTCAGTGTGAGAGTAATTTGTCTAGCGTTTACTCTAAGTGGTTTAGTGCTTAGACCAGAAGGTGAAAGGAGAGGAAGTTACAGGAATGTACCCCAGACACTACTTTTTTTTTTTTCCCCGGAGCTGAGGACCGAACCCAGGGCCTTGGGCTTGCTAAGCAAACGCTCTACCACTGGCTAAATCCCCAACCCCATTTCTTTACTTTTAAAAGCACCTTTCCCTGTAGTACCATAGAGAAGAGGACTGGTATATAACGTTCTACATGAAGTGTAAGGGAAGCATGTGAATTAGCATTCAGTTGCTGTGAAATACCTTTGAAAGGTATTTAAATGGAGGAACTTTTGATTTTGGCTCACGGTTTCAGACGTTTTCCGTTCATAGTTGTCCGGCTCCATTGCCTTTAAGGGCTGCAGTGAGGCAGAAACACCATGGTGGGAAGAGGACGTGGTAGTCGGGAAGCAGATGCAGACTGATGAAGGAGGATGTAGGAGGAACAGCTGTGGCCTCCTCTACGGAAATGTTAGGGGTTCCGCAGCTGCAAAGGCATCTCCTGCTGGAGGACCTAATTGAAGACTTCCTAAGAGACCAAGCCTTGCTGAAGCAGACAATGCCAGCCAATAGAGAACCGCCATTTAGAAGCGATGCTTTCTTGGGACCAATGGGGCGCGGCTGGAGGGTATTAAAGGAGCTTGCAGTGGTGTTCAGATAAGCTTGCTGCTGCGTTTCTCACCTGCCCCTGGAGACTGATGCCCTTCTAAGGTATGCTCTATTGTCTTCCTCCTGCCTTGCTTTACTGCCAGAAACAGGAGAGTAGAAGCACACTGGCCAATAAGGAGGGAAGTGGGGCAGTTGGAAAAACATCATTTCCCTTGGAACTCTGCACATCTGGGCTGGTGTTGGAGGCATAGCGCACTCTGGGGGAATGCTTTCCTCTTCTGTTACTCCTCCCAGAAAACACACTTGTGTACAGTGATCCAGTCACATTAACAACCAAGACCACTGAGTCTGCTAGGAAACTAACAGGCTTTGTGCTCACTACAAAGAATTCAATAACTAAAAAAGGTTAAGGCTTTAGGAAAACGTATACATTTGCATACATATGCACACACAGAGAAATCATGAATTACAGGATGTATTACAAGAGTAAATTGTTTTAGTTCAGGTTTAAAGACGCCGAAATCCATATGTTTAACACCTTTGTTTAGCGTATGTCTCTAACATATTTTGCTTTTTCTTCCAGAGAAACAAAACACAGCAGTTAGGAATTTGATTCAGAGAAGCAGCACTGTCCCACTTTCTGAATTGCAGCACCTCTGTTTTATCTAGGGAAGAAAATTCCTTAGGAAAAGAAAACAGTTCCGGACGCTAGCCACGCCCTTCAAGCTCCTTTTGGGATTGGACATATGTGCCATTGCACCAGATGTCCTGAGTGGCTCCATTATTCTGTCAGCTTTGATTATCTGTCTGCCAACCTGCTCACATTTTATAATGCAGAGAATTAGTAACAATTTCTTGTGATGGAATCTCCAGCGATTTACTTTATTGGTGTCTGTGGATACCAAGGGGGCTTCCAGTCACAGCTCCTGATACTGTCACATTCCAGAGTGCTGAGGGCGCACACTACTCTCCTGGCAGATGATGCCCACAGAATCGAGGAGGTGCCTTCACTTGGCCTCTGGTAAGGCTGTGGAAGGTAAGCCACACTTCCCTGCCTCTCTTCCTCCCTTTGTCCTGGCTGTTTGTTTTTTTCCTCCAGCTTTGTACTCCTAGGCTCGCCACAGGTAAAGGAAACCATGAGCTACTTCAAATATGTTAAATAGGAAAGGTGTTGGGGGGTCAAAGAAAGAGTAGCTTTTATGATTGATAAGGACTCAGGAAACCCTGAAGAAAGCCACTGACCCTGGGTGTCCTCCTGAAGAAGACGATGGGGGGAGCACTCATCTGGAATCATTGTGGTGCTACCCAGGGCACGTTATTCTGTAGTCCAGACTAAAGGGGTCTTAATGTATCAACATATGGTAATATACCACTGACAGCTTCTAGCTCAGTAGTGATGGAAAAATAATATAGGGAAACATACTCTCTAGCTTCTTTTCTGTGCTTAGAAGTTAGTATCAAGGGAGCAGTGACAATGACAATGACAATGAGCACACAGTCCTCTGACAAGCCAATGATGCATGTGCTGACTTCTACCCTCCAAACCCCGATACTCTGAATATGTAGACCATGTGCTCATTTTCTAAGATGGCTAATTTTACCGAGAAATTATGCTAGGACAAGACCACTGAGTCGTGTAACAAAATGGCTAACTCCAGCTTTGGCTGAATTACAGCTCCTCCCGAGACCTTAAGTCTCACATCTTTTTAATAGCAATGCACGACATACAGTAATTTCCAGAAATATAAACACTATTTGCTAATACAGGTGTTATAAAGTTGCTACAGTTTGTGCTGCCTTTAAAATAAAATAAAATAGAATTATCACATTCTATGAGGCAATAATTTGGAGGTAAGTTATTCTTGAGTTATAATATCCCCTTGAACGAATAAAGCCTCCCATTGTAAGTGGATCAGAGCCTTACACAAGGAACCGTCTTAAAACTTCAGAGCGGCTTTGTTCATTTTTTGTGTGTGTGTGTGTGTGTGTGCACCATATATCGTTACATTATAAAGCAGCTTTTAAATAGGATTTAGCACCAAGAGATGGTGGGAGATTCAGTGAAATTGAAAATTTCCTATCTTTACCTTGCCAGGGAGAGAGTCCCTTACCATAATAGATCAGGTAGCTAATGAGAGATGCACATCTTACGTGATGAGAAAATAGTAGCCCAAACTTAGCCACTGCACTAAAATCCCACTTTGTCTTTTACAGGTCTGGTTTTCTCAATAGGATAAATTAAAGTTTAGGTGAGAGATTATTCGGTAGTGGAAACTGAGGTTAAAATGGTGCATTTGTAGCAATGAGTGCTACTTATGCATCTCTATATAGCCTCCCCAGTGGCCAGTGAGGTATCCATAATAAGGCACCATACACTAAATGGCTGAAATAGCAGAAATCCATCTCCCCACTGGTATTAGAGGCTGGAAAGTCCACGAATGAGGCTTTCACATGATTTGCGTTCTGGTGAGCCCTGTGTTCCTTTACTGTAGACAGCTGACTTCTTGCTCTGAATTCGAATGATGAAAAGACAGCCAGAAAAGAGGGAGGAGGAGGGGAGGAGGGGGAGGAGAGGAAGAGAGGGGAGGCAAAGGATAGAAGGTAGAGGGAAGAGATAGGTGGGGATGCTATCATCCTCTCCTTGAAAGCACGAGGTTAAGTTCTGACCCCATGGACTTGTTAGACTTAATTATCTCCTATGGAGGACTTCACCGAATAGAGAAGTTAAGACTTAAGATGAGTTACCTCACAGGTGAGTTTACAAGTTTGTCACTTGGTCTCAATTCCTGATGCCATAAGCAGAAGAGACTGACCGTGGCTGAAGCATGGCTCCTCTAGCCCCAAAACCCAAGGTTCCCTCATATGGGATATTTTTGGCTAATGTTTCTAATTGAAATAAAATTACATTATTTTTCCTTCTGTTTCCTCCTTTCTAGACCCTGAGTTACACCACCTCAGACACCCATTTTCAATTTGATAGTCTTTATTTCTACATTTGTTATATAGAGATATATGGAAAGTGTTTTATATGTGTGTGTGTGTGTGTGTGTGTGCATGCGTATACATTTGTGCATGTGCAAATGTAAATATGTATTCATGCATATACACAAATATATGTAAATCTAGTCAAATGAGTCAGGTCATGGGTATCATTTGAAGGTTGCATTCTGCACTGGATACTCCTCTTTTCCATCATTTTCTCGTCTGTCTGTCTGTCTCTGTCTGTCTGTCTGTCTGCCATTTATTTAGGTTTGTATATCTATCTATCACCTATCTAATTTTGCTTATTTGTTTACTTGTATACATAGAGGTCAAAGGAGAGTTTCCTGGAATTGGCTCTCTCACCTGTGTGTGCTGGGGACTCAGCTTGAGTTGTTGGACTAGGAGACAAGTATCCTTAGCAGCTAAGCCTTTCACTGACCTTGGCTAGCTTTGTAAGTGGTGCTTGTTGAGGTTATAGCCCGATCCTCTCCTTTACCTGGGATGGCATTCTAAAGCAAGCTGATGTCTGCTCCTTTTTCACACTTCTGATTCCTGCCACATTCTATGCCTTTCATGCTCCCATGAAGCAGGGTGTGAGCATTAGGCTTTCCGTGTCTGTGTACATTTGATTCTTAATAGTTGGCTTGTAAGTTTTCTGCATGAGACTAAAGCAAGCAGTGACTGACCTTATGCAACTTGGCATCTTTGAGTTGGCCAGCAGTCCCAGTATAGAGTAACTACTCATTAGCTGATAAATGAGCGAGCGAAATAAAGCTGGGAGCAGGCGACTTCTAATTGCGATGATAAAATGAATAACATAGGACTAACTTTACATTTATCCCCACTTAATTACTTTATAACTGCAACAGTATTAGAACATTTTTATCATAATTCTATAAAAAGGATAGGAATTATAGATCTTTCATAACGCTTTGCCCAGTGCCAAGTATTCTACTGGGTGCTACTGTATTAATCTGAAACTCTTATAATAATGAATTAAGTAGCCAATATAGGTAGTTTCCCTCCCAATTAATTCATCTTCCCAGTTTACCTTGCAAATCCAGATGCAGAGATAAGCCCCAATGGTTATGGGGTTAAAGAGGAAATGGTCATAATTTTTATTTAGTGTTTTCCATATAAATGCACCTCATTATCTGCTGCACCTCATTATATACGATCTATTTTATGACCATTTAGTCTTCCTTAGCAGGCCCATTTTTATTTCTTTATGCTGGCTGTCTAAACCCTCAGCTTTATGACTCCATTACGCCAGCTCTCTGAGGCCCACTGTCCCACTCCCATGCGGATAATGTCGCTGTGCTGCTGCCAGGCCAGCATTTCTAATAAATCCCTCACACACAGACAGACAGCAGCCTAGCACACACAGTGGCTCGTGCCGGGCTTTCATATCACATCACCAGCTTCTCATTAGATCCTTGTGAGAGAAATTACCACTGTGCCTTCTTCAGGCACAATAGCATTAATGAAGTTAGGAAATGACTCCCACAGATGTTTGACACTCAATCAATCCCACTTAATTTAATTACACTCCTCAAGGAAAGACAAAGGAGATGCTCTCGCAGTCCAGCCCTTGCCTTTTTTATTTTCTCGATCGCTTTTACCCCCTTCTGATTTACTTAATCCTTGCTGAGAAATGTCAGTGTAATTAACTGAAGTTATAATTATTTAAAAGTGGACTTTGTTATAATACCTCATGTCATTTTCTTCATCTCCACCCCCGGCTCACTGCGTGTGTATGAGTACTCTCCTATGGAAATTGAGTGCTAGAGTGGGCAGAGAGGTGCTCCTGGCACCCCAATGATCCCATCACTTCTTAGGTGTGTAATTAAGGACACACCGATGGCTCTGTTACTGATAGCCTTCTGTCTTAAAATTTGTTCACTAAGATCCTTCAAGGGCTTCTCGTGTAATTAAATAGACCCCTAGAGGTTTTCTTTATACCCTTCTTGAAATAGTAAAGTAGATTTATAAAGTACAAAAGTTAAAAGAGAAACAAAAATTATGTAGTATTTTCTTCTCCATCTTCAGGTATAATATTCCTTAATCCTGACAGTGTCCTAGTGGTATGGGTATAACTACTATTTTAGAGATAAGCAAATCAAAACAAAGATTAATTAAGTCATTGCCTATCCAAGATTTTTACTTTTATTACACAGTGATACTAAAATTTGACATTCATTAAGTCAGGTAGTGAATAATTACTGCCACCATACTCATGTTTCAGGCCATTTCTGACATCAGTGAAGTTCAGAAGTAGATAGATGACCTCAGAACTGTGTGGAGGTTTACAGAGAATGGCAGCCACTTCAGCAAGTGATCTAAGGCGCTGTGACAGGCCTGGGTGTGAGTAGAGCAGAAGGAGTCTAAGGAGTGTGGCATATCTATTGAAGTGGAAGGGAACTGTTTTGAGAGTTTTTCCTTGTGAAGGTGGTGATCAATTTGAGTTTTAGAAAGGCCCAATTGAACTTTAACATGAACCATGTTAGGCAAGATTTGCAGTGACTATCTGTAGTTTCAATTCCAGGGAATCTAATAGCTGGGGCCAGCAGACGTGCGTGTGATGCACTGATAAGCATGCATGTGGTACACAGACATGCATGCAAGTAAAATACCCATACACATGAAAGAAAGTGCCTTACAGGATGGGTTGTGTGACTATCAACCAACATCATACACAATGGAGGAAAGACTTATTGGGGAAGGAAGACATCAATTTGCACTTGATTTAATCTTACTGCTAATGGGCCATTGAGATGGTCTCTGGCTCTGCACGAAGACTTGAACTGTGGCTTTGAGATGTGCTCATGCAGAGACCAGGGTGAATAAGCTTTCTCATTGAGAATTTGTAGCATAGGAGACAGAGGGAGCTGAATGAAACATTGAAACCTGTAATAGTGAATGACTTTGACCCATTAAGAGGGGATACAGTATGCAAGCCAACTGTCCATGCCTTTGTTTCATGCTTGTGGAGAACTATGAATCATGTTGGAAGGTTATTATATTGGCTTCAAAACTCAGATGTTGTTTCTACTCAACTCATAACTTTCTTGTGGAGCAAAGATCTGCAATCCGTTCAGAATATCAGATACCGTCTCACTGAAGGGAAGCGCTGTAGCAGGCAACTCCTGAACTTTCTGACTTCTACTGGTATGCATGACAGAGTCTCAGTGACCAGGGCCTTAGAATGAAGGGCATCCAGAGACAGACACAGTGACTGGCTTGTCTCACTAAATTAGAATCATATTTCCTTGCATGAACAGGCTTCTGTGGACTACAGTCGTTGCCTGTATCCCAGAGCTCTGCCTTGAGAGCCATTCATCAGCTTCCCTTCCATTCATCAGTATCTCTTCTAGTACTCCTTTCTGGTCTGATTATTTGGTTTACTCCCTTTTTCTGTGGTCAATGAGGTGACCCATGTGATCAACAACTGACAAAATAAATGTTTTGAAAACTGGGCATGGTATCTTATGCTTTTAATTTCAGAACTCTGAAGGGAAAAGCAGGCTGATGAGGCCCTCCAGGGATACATAGATATTAAGACTGTACATAGTGAAACCTCTCTCTCTCTCTCTCTCTCTCTCTCTCTCTCTCTCTCTCTCCACACATATGTATATGTATATGTATATGTATATGTATATGTATATGTATATGTATATGTATATGTATATGTATATGTATATGTATATCCATGGTTTGAAGTCCATAGACTGGTATGTTCCCCATAGACTCATGTTTGAGTGCTTGGTCCATAGGGAATGGCACTATTAAAAGGTATGGTCTTCCTGGAGAAGGTGCAGCCTTGTTGGAGGAAGTGTGCCACTGTGGGGGTGGGCTTTGAGGACTCTTATGTTCCTCTCATTATGGAACAGAGTCTTCTTTTGTTTGCTTTGGATCAAGATGCAGAACTCTCAGCCCCTTCTCCACGTCTGCCTGAATGCTATCATGCTTTCCACCATGATGATAATAGACTGAATCTCTGAACCTGTGATCCAGCCTCAATTAAAAGTTGTGCTTTATAAGAATTGCCTTGGTCATGATGTCTCTTCACAACAATAAAACTCTAAGACAATGATATTATGTACAAAATAGGTACTTTATCTAATAAATTTAAATTTTACTTTATAAGAATTGCCTTGGTCATGGTGTCTCTTCACAGCCATGAAGCCCTAAGACAGAAATTAGTATGAGGGACTGGAATATTGGGGATTTTGCTGTAATAAGCCTGACCATTTTTTAGAGGAATGGGACTTTGGGTTAGGAAGGCAGTGAAATACTTTAAGTGCTGCTTAATGGGCCATTCAAGTAGGTACATTCATGATAGTGGTGCTGAAGGTAATTTGAATTGTGGGTGTCTGACTCAAGAGGTTAATATGTGGCTTAGAGACAGTTCCTATGATATTTTGGCAAAGAATTTAACTGCCTTTTGCCCTTGTCTAAAAAGTTTGCCTGAGGCTAAGGTGAAGAACTTTAGAGTTTTTGTATTGGCAAACAAAATCCCAAAACAGCCTAGAATAGACTTTGTCCTGTGGTCTGTTTACTCTTCTGGTGAACATTTTAATGAAACATAGCAAGGTTAGCAAGGAAAAATACAAAATGTATGATTCAAGGATTAAATGGGAACCATAAGGTGGAATGGAGCTAAACTCTGTGTTCAAGGAGACTAAAGAGATTAAAGATATTAAATGGGATTAAGGGAGTGTTAACCTTAGGGCAAGATCCCAGCCAGCTAAACCCTCATCTTATGAAAAGGAATTAAAGAAAAGCTTAGGTTCAGGTGTGGCAGTACATGACTTTAACTGCAGCACTCAGGAAACAGGCATCAGATCTCTGAGTTCAAGTCCAGCCTGGTCTACAAAGCAAGTTCTGGGATAGCCAATCTTAGACAGTGACAGAAACCACAGAAAACAGAAAGTTGGGGAAGCTGTAATTGAACGAATGGGCAATGGTCCAGCCCCAGCAAGCAGCAGGACTTGTAGCTTTGGTCACATGGTTCTGGCCTTAGAATCAAGGTTGGAGTTTTCTTCTGTTTCTAAGGAAAGCTGCTGAAGCAAGTTGTGTAGCATGGCTGACTTTACATGGAGGCCCAGAGGGGCCACTGTGTGAAAAGAGTTATGGAATATCCATCCTTGACTAAGGAAAGCTGCTGAGGCCAGGTATGTGTCAGGGCTGTCCCTGAATTGAGGCCCAGAAAGGACATCATGTGAAGCTGTGAAAATGAACCCTATATTGCCTTGGAGACTCCATGATGTTAGAGATGCCAGAGCCCTGGGTACCTGCCAACGAAAGAGGCTAACAGAGAGTAGAACCAGCCCGAGAAGAAGTGTGTTGCAGTCAATGAAACTGAACCAAGTTAGAGATCTGAAGAGCATTTTGACATCAGACATTGAGATGTAGAGTTTGGACTTTCCCAAGCTGGTTTTTGGTTTTGCTTTGGTCTAGTATTTCCTCACTGTGCTCCTTCCCCTGTGTTTTGGAACAGTAATGTATATTCTCTGCCATGATATATTGGAAGTATTTGAGATGCTTTTTGAATTTGGTTTTATAGGGGATTGCAATTAAGAGACTGCGTGAATCTCAGAAGAGACTTCGAACTTGGCACTTTTAAACATTGTTGAGATTGTGACAGACTCTGGGGACTTCGGAAATTAGACTAAATGTATTTTACATTATGCTATGTCTATAAGCCTATAGGGGCCAGAGACTGGAATGTGGTGGTTTGAATATGTATACTCCCCATAGATTCATTTGCTTGAATGCATGGCACATAGGGAATACAGTCTCCTTTTCCTGCCTTTGGATCACGATGTAGACCTCTCAGCTCTTTCTCCAGCACCATGTCTACATGCCTGGACACTGCCATGCTTGCTTCCACTATGATAGTAATGGACTATACCCTGACACTATAAGCCAGCCCCAATTAAATGTTTTCCTTTATAAGAATTGTCTTGGTCATGGTGTCTCTTCACAGCAATGAAACCCTAAGATACATACCATATGATACACCATTATGCATATGATCATATACTGTTACTAGAGAGAAGTATCATTTATTGGACACTCTACTTATCTGTTGAATACTTATATATGCCTTTATACCTATAGAAATTTATTTTTCCTACAAAATAACCAGATTAGGAATTATTTAACCCAAGTCTAAAGCAAAATATGAGAAGGTTTAGTTATCTTCTAAAATTGCACATAAATATGAGAAAAGCAAGGAAAAAAATCAATCTGGGCTTTAAAAGCCACACTTCTACCTATGCTGGTGCATTGTCTTCAATACTGTTTGTACTAATAGGTAGAACTGTGCTTTAAACATAGTAGACTTATTTTATCAGCTATACATCTAACCAAGGAGTAATGTACCTCTTAATACTTATCAGAGAAGCTTTAATATGCAGTAGATGAAGATTAACTCAAAACCCCGAAACTGATGCAGAGGATAAGAGACTAGAATTCTCAGCCTAAATGTGATAGAGGTTATCCCCTCCTCCCAAGGCTCAGGGATCATTGCAGAAGAAGGGGCAGACAGAGTCTAAGAGCCAGAGGTGGTGACTGACTGCAGGGAGGGACACAGCAAGTTTATCTTCTTGACATAGCAAGCCTGTTGCACATATGCATTCGCGATGGTTATTCGTTATTATAGCATGCAGAAGACCTGTTCAAACCTAAGGCAGACATAGACAGTGGAGGTGGACATGAAGTACTACTCTTAGATAAGGTACTATGGAAAATATTTAGTTGCTGGGCAGAGAGGGAGGATGGGGTTGGGGAGATGGAATTGACCAAATTCCAGTGGAAGGTAACACACCCACAAATACATGGACAGCAGAAATTGGACTTGATAGGTTTCAAGAAATCTTTGGATACGAAGTTAAGTGCATAGCAGAAGCAGGGTGTTCTGGGAGTGTTGTAGGGGGTGGGAGGGTCAATATGAACCCTTGTAGAAAATTCTCATAAAACTAATAAAATATATAAAGATAACTGCTATTACACCTTTATGAAAAAAAAAAAACAGTAAAAGCTATGCTCATATAACTTACCTAAGGATGTTTGACACTTTGGTAACACAAGTTTATGTAGCTTTTCACTTGATGCTGTCTTTTATTTTTTACCCTGTTAAGGTAGATTGAATTCGATTTGAAGTTTTTCTCATGGATTTGCGTATTTTCATAGTAAGTGTTCGCAGTTCTTTCAAGCATGGCTGATCTAACATTTTCCTCCATATCCCCATCTCAAATTAGTCTGTTTCTTGTCCTATATTTTCACACTGCATGAACGGATAAAAGACTCCATAGGGATTATTTGCACCGGGAAGGACTCAGTGAATGAATGTAATTGACTTCAAAAGACTCTCTCCTCCTTAAAAATTACTTATAATGGATATGAAGGTTAGCTGATACAATACAGGCTGCCTAGTTCAGTTTGACTTTTGAACTAAGAGTGGATTCTCTTTAACCTATGCAGATTTCAATTATCACTGGGTGAGGAATGAGTTGATGAGGTAGGAGAAAGACCTGGGACCTCAACCTTATGGTGCACATTGGCAGGCCTGAGTGTTCAGTGAATGAAGAAGGTATAGTTATGGTCCTGGGATTCACCCTACTAGATAAAATTTAACTTGAAAACTCGAATCACCACGGCACTGATGAATCATATTAGACCACTGATTTATTTTTAGGACCTTAAAACTTTATGTGTGTGGATATTTTGCCTGCACAGATATCTATGTACTATGGAAATGTCTAGTGCCCTTGGAGGCTGGGAGAGGAATCAGATACTCAGGAACTGGAGTTACAACTAGTCACGAGCCATCTGTGGGTGTTAAAAATGGATTTTCAGTCCTCCTCAAGGGCAATGAGTGCTTTTAACTCAATTAGTGCTCTCTCCCTGTCACCCACTTTCTTGCAAGATGTTTACCAAGTGGTTTCCAGGGTTCTTTGTTCACACCAGTTTGCGTGATCTCCTCTTCCACTTGCCTTCCGAAGTATTTAGAACATAAAATTCTTCCCATACTTCTGTCTTGTAAGGCAGATCAAAGCATGATCGACACCTTCCCTCAGCTTAATGAAGACTCAACCACCTTTTTCCTGTTTGGTGACCGTCTTGCCTCGCTATCTCATACAGAAAGCTATTTTTAGCTTCCACCCAAAATTTTCTCCTAAACAAAGACTTTAACTTGAGGTTTTTCTTCTACTTCTGCTTCATCTCCTTCATTCATGCTCATAAATATCCTGTCAGGTAGGGAGCACATCATCACAAACCCAGGATCTGCAGTACTCCACACAGGTTTGATATTTGGAAACTAACTTTTTTTTTTTTTTTTTTTTTTTTTTTTTTACTCTGTGGCAAGTCTATACTGAAACTTTAGAGACATCATCCCTCTGAGAAGTAAACCAAAAGCAATTAAGGAAATTTGGACATAGACCATCTGTGTTCTGAGCTTAGTTATGTCACCTGCTCACCCTGCTACTTTGGACAAGGCACTTAATTCACTGTATAGCAAGTTTTCATCTGTGATGTGTGCCTAATGATGGCATTTGCTGCCAAGAGCTTTTGCAAGGCTCCAATGAGGTACCGTGAGAGTGCATCAGCAACAGTGCCTGACATATTGTTAAGAACTCTATAAAAGTGACCGTTACTGTAGCTTAACTGTAGAGAACTACACAGGCTATTTATCAGCACCACCATGATTAATAAAGGAGAAGCTCGACATTTGAGAGGTACTCCTTACTCAAAGTTGCACATCTGCTAAGTTTTCCTGTAATTACCAATATATCTTGCTGGACTATAATGGAGGCCATAAGTCATTGGCCTTCAGAACATCCCAGCTTATCTAAGACTTAGCCTATTAGATAAATGCATCTCATCAAAGAGAGCTACAGAATGTCTAAGGTGTGCAGGTCTGATTTTAGAGTTCTCTCATTCCATAGAAGACAGGCATATTTGTTCCCAATGCCACTTAACTTCTCGTAATAGTTTACCAGGTTCATTTATTTAAATGCCTATCTTCTCTCCTGGACTTTAATCCATGACTATTCAGATTACAGACTTCTCCAGCTATAACTATAGTAGGCATTTAGTGCATTGAAAAAAATTTTTTTTGATTCTCTTCTGAAATGCTCCCAGTAACTTCAAGTACTACTGATTCTGTAAAGTCTAAATATAACTCTCTTATAGACTTTGTCTTCTGACACTATCTGGGGCAGCGCAAAAGGGAAGGAGGCTAAAGGGTTCATGCAATTGACTGAATGGATTTTGTAGTCTCTGGAAAAAGACACACAAAAGGCAAGGCAGGATGCAAATGTGGCTGCGTCCCCCGCAAGCTCTCCTCTCTTTGAGAAGTCACTTAACCAACCTCAATTTCTTTTCCTGTGATGCAAAGATAATAATGTTTTTATTGTTGCCCTTTTGCTTAATTGTGCAGACATTTAGTCACGGATGGAGGGAGTATCTGAGTATTAGCCCTTTGGGAGGGTCCAGGCAACTCCACATACTTCTCTGTCAATCAATGTCTTTACGGGAGGAAGCCTAAAGAGTACCCCTTTCCTCTCTGTCAAAGTGAACCACTTGTAAAAGCGAGTCATTGGCAGATGTGAGAGACTGCTTAAGGTATTAATGACTCTATAAGTTTCTGTAATAAACTGTTGGGTTTCTCAGCCATCAGTCACCCTGACAAATGCACCTGAGATCTAGATGGGGGATTTTGCAATGCAGCCGGTGAACAAGGGGAAGGTGCTGTGCTGTGCTCCTGATTTGCCTATGTCAAAAGTAATGTTGAGGCTTAAATATTCAGAGGCGAGTGGAAGGGTTTTAGGCATGGGAACAGGGCTCTCAGGAAGAGATCAACGCTTTCTTCTCTCGAAGGAGTCGGCTACCACGCAAGTCTGGCATCCTGCTTTCCTTTCTCCGTGTACCCCCCACCTGACCTTCTCCTGTGAGATGCCGAGCAAGAGTTGCACAGACGGAAGTGCCCAATGTTGAATCTTCAAGCTTCTTTGAACTAAGCCAGGCTAAATACAATTTCTTTAAAAATTACTCATTTTAGATATTCGGTTGTAGCAAAGAAACTGATTAAGAGTTTAGAATTTCATCCAGAGAGAAAACTAGGTGTCTGGAGTGAATGGAATCCCCAGGGACTTTCACATGTTAAAAAAAAATAATGTGCTACCACCATGTCCAGTGGTAACTGAGTTGCATTCCTTGTCCTTCTCTGCATTTTTGGAGCATGTCGTGGGATACTTTATGACACAGTTCAGCATGGAACTCACTATATAGCTGAGGAGGATTCGAACTCCCAAACCTCTGGGATTCATCTTCTTTCTGTAATCATAGGTAAGAACTAACATAACCTGTTCCTCTTCCTTCCTAAATTTTATTTTCAATCAGGATGGAACCAATTTGTCTATGTTAGCCTTGCCCTTACTTAACAGCCCATGAACTTGAGATCTCTTTGACTCTGCTTCCTGGGTAGTTGGAATTATATTCACACTCCACCATGTACATCTTTAGATTTGTTTTTCAAACATCTCTCAGTCTGTAAAATGATTAGAGCTCAGTGAGATTTTTATATAAATAAAACAGAAGAAGATCTTTTCTTTTCCCAGGAAATCTGACCTAAAACTATTGCAGTGGGATAGGTAGAAAAGAGTAGCTAAATAATGTTTAGGAGATGGAATGTTATATGCAGTGTGGGGAGAAGCTGGGGAGAAGGGGAAGGGATAATTCAGCAATGTTACTCTTGTACTATGGTAGCTCTAAGAAGCAGTAAACATCCTAGAAGAGGGCCTGACCTGCGAGGTTGCTTATTTCAATCCTTTCATTGCTTTTTCTTGGGACCACAGGCTAATGCTATAAATCTGTGCCTGATAATAGATATGGAAGAGGTTAACTATCTGGGTTTTTTTTTTTAAACAGATAGGAGTTTTCATGTGGGCAATCTAGAATCCTAATAGCAGAATGAGAGTTGAATCCGAAAAGTAACAATCCTTGTGGCCTCATTGGAAGGCAACACAATTACTATCTAGATGCTCACATGGATACAAAATACATGGCCTAGTTATCACTCCTCTTGCCAAAGTGATTTCTTGTCATTTTGGCTGCTTTCTATTGCCAGTTGTCTCACAATTCTCCTGTATTTAATAAAGAAACATTGTAGTTCTTGTGTGTCTGATTGTTATTATATATGCTAACCATTTAATGTCTTCCCATTTGTAGAAAATGATTAATCTGTGAAAGCAAAATGTGCAACCAGGGCTTTAAAAATTGTGATAATTATTTCTCTTGTTTAGGAGCGAAGCACCATCTTTCCTGAAAATTGAGTGAAGTTACACAGCAGTGTCGGGGGACAAATCATTCTATTTATAAATCAGAGGTTGATAAGTAGACCTTCATCACCTGCCTTGAATGCTAATAGGCAAGGCTTTGTGTCAGTGCACTGGGCTATTATCTTATTACCTCACTTGCTGGCACAAGCAGGAACCTTCTCACTCTTGGTTTTAGAAGGAAATACAACATAATGGGGGCCGGGCTCAGGACTGATAATGGAACTAGAAATACTGGTAACTAAAATAGTGGGCACAACTGGTTAAAGAGGACTCACTCATCCTTCAGAACCACATCTCCTACCATGATTTTGCAGTTTTCCCTGGTCTCTAGGAGAGTTTTTCAATATTAATTGACTCGGTCAAAGTTACATTAACAGATGTCATGTGACCAAATGCTTACTGGCTACTTATTCACTTGGGCTTGATTTGCTCTGCTCTCATCATGAGAAAAATACACCTTGGTTAGTTGTAGTTGCTGACCCTCCTGGATACTCAATTTAGGTGTTGTTTGTGGTTAAAATGATGAGATATTAGTTAAGAGTCAAGAGGAAAATTAAACACAACAGAAAGACACTGTAAAATCTTTAGTAACAGAGGAGAGATATTGACAGACAAGGGAAGGATGGAGCAGAGATGGAAGAAAAGATAAAAATTGACGTTAGATAAATAATTTTGTATAAGAGAACATAATTGTCTTGATTTTAATGTAAGAAACATTGGAAATTCCAAAGGGTTAATCTATTAGGAATGTAAATATTAACATACCTGTATAAAAAGAAGATTCAAAAGAACACGTTGTTGAGGAAATTAAAAATAAAATATTTGCTTGTAAGTGGCCAGGGCATAGAGTTAGTAGGAATTGCTATAATGTCATATATTTTCCCAAAATGGATCTTTGTCCTTTTCTCTGCTTTCATACATTTCAGCACTCAAAGACAGGATGTTGGCCTAGGATGTTTCCCCACCTCTTTCTGGAGACATTGCTTTATCATTTGTTGAGGGTACTATGTTATTGGTTTCTAGTACATATAGTCCAGGGATCCATCCTCCAAGAAGAGAATTACTGAGCCCAAACAGTCCTTAGTGTCCTGTTTGAAAACCTAGTTTGTGTTCATATGTGGTTTAGTGCTGGAAACTTCTAGATGCCAAAACATACAGGTGGAGTCTCATAGGATTACATTTAGAAGATTTACTGTGCACCAAATTGAGCAAATGAGAGAGCAGTAGAGGGCAGAGCTTCACAGAGTATGTAGGGCCAGTGGTTGGAAAACATAGATGAATGGAGAAGAGTTCTGCAAATTAAAATGATAAACGTGCTGTAGGAAAAGGTGTAGAGCTTTGTGAAAAAAATGTGGCTTAGGTGACCTGAGAAGGTGATCAGGGAGTATCTTAACTGGTACCTGGAGTAGTAGCTAACTGTACCTTGGAGAGAAAGGACAGGATACTGTGAGTAGATTTGGATGATGGATGTTGGATCTTGGATGTGGACTAGGGAGTTAGGTAGAGGCAACAGTGTGTTGACTCCCTGCCTGTAGCAGGTAGGCAAGTTCAGCATTGGTGGGATGGGACGGATTGTTGTATCAAGTCATATTCCAAGTATTTATTTCTTTCAACCGAAGCCAGAAGAACTTTGGGAAAAGAAATCTGAGGTTACTTCTTTAGCTTTATTTAAGGCCTATGCTAAGTAGAGAGCTTTGAATAGCCCCTAGCCACTGTCAATCAGCCCCGCACTAGAGCACTAGGAGAGATCTTCCATTTCCACACTGCCCTGCAATATTCCCACCAATTGTCTTTTACCCAAGTTAAGCTTGATTGGTTGTTTTAATTGCTAATTTGGCACAATCTACCATCATCTGAGAAAAGAGTTTCAGTGAAGGATTTTCTAGGTTAGACTTGGCTATGGACAAGTCTGTGACAGATTATCTTGATCACATTAATAGAAATGGGAGGGCCCACCCACTGTGGGTGGTGTCATCCTTTAGGAAGGAGATTCTGAGCTGTATAAGAGGGAGAAAGCAAGCCGAACACAAGAATGCGTGCATTCATTCTATCTCTGCTCTCGATTGTGGATGTGGCTGACCACTTCAAGTTTTTCCTGACTTGAATTCTTTACTATAATGGACTGTAATCTGAAGTTATAAGCTAAAATGGATCCACTCTCCCCTCAAGAAGTGAAACTAAGACAATTGGGAAAGTGTCTGCTCTGAAGTGCTTTCCCACATACATTTACATACCCCCCATCTCTGAATAAAATCCTTGAGCTTCCTTTGTTTAAGGTGAGCAGCCCTTAGAATTAAATCCTGAGCTTTTCTTACCTGCTGTAGGTGATAAATCTTTGTCCACTTTCTTATCTCATGGACAGGTTTGTTTTAGCTTTGCCCTCACCAATAATTAACCGTACTGAGTTCACTTTATCTGTAACTGTTGGGCCCCAGAATGTTCTAGGAACAAGAAGCAAACACTTGTGACTAACTACTTTAAAGAAGGAGAGGGTGCAATGGAAAAGGGTGGGCATGGTCTGGATTATGCAGAGTTTATAATTTTTGGGGGATTTGAGCCATATGCCATACCACTAGAACATTTTTACAAGGACTTGGATTTGGAAAGGTGGCTCTAATTGCTCAGCGAAATAAGGCTTGCCATGGTGGGCGGAGGAACAATCAGAATAAAAGGGGTTATCTTTTCCAGGGATGGCCCATAGCACAAGTCCTGTGGGGACGGACTCGGCTCACAGATGAAGGAACTCACTGGAGGCGAACATAAGAGTCTTAAAACTGCCTTCAAGCAAGACTATTGAAGGCAAGGGAGTCAGAGTTTGCCATTGATGCAGCAGGAACCTGGCAGAGCTCTGCTTACTGCAGGCACACAAAGACACTAACGCTCTGATCCAGTTATCTGCTGCTATGATAAAATACAACCAGAAGCATCTTAAGGAAGCTTATCTGGGAATACATTTCCAGAGGAGGTGTACACAATGGCAGGAAATGCGTGGCCGCAAGCAGCTAGAATAGGAAGCTGAGAGCCAGTAGCAATCAAGCAGAGAGAGCAAACGGCAAGTTTGGTGATGTAGATGCTCTCGAAGCCAACTCCTAGCCTTGTACCTCCACAAGCAAGGCTTCATTAACCAAAGGTCTCATAATCTCCCCACACAATGCTACCAGTAGGGAATCAAGGATTCAAACATCAAATGTAGAGCCTCTGGAGAACCATTTCTCCTTAAAATCACCAGACCCTCTGACTCTTAGAATATGTTAAGGAACTGTACCTGACCAGTGTTTCTTCTAGGTTTTAGTAGCAGCTTGTTCTATGGGGTAAGTAGTCACCAAAATCAGACGTACTGCCCTGATCACCATCACACTTAGAGAATAGTTACACATCCATTATAGCTGATGTCTTTGGTCATCATCCCATTTCTGGGAACAGGTTGTAAGTATTGACGATGCTTCCTCGTTTTCCACGGTCCACTTTTGTCAGCATATTTTGCATACCGTCTTCAGATCAACTTGGTTGAATCCTTACCTGCCTACCACATCGGTCAGGTAACGTGGCGAGCACAAGTGTGACATATGTGACCAGACCGTCTTCAGTGTTTTCCCAGAAGCATATCTTTGGAAATTTTATTTACACAACACAAACCTCAATTTTCTCATCCATAGTGTGAGCAAAATAAAAACATCACCTCACACTGTTCTGAGTATTAAATCACTCTATGTAGGTAAGAGCTAAACCTGGTGAATAATGAACTTTCAATCATAGTTAGCTATTGTAATTGTTTGTTAGACACTGGCAACGGAAAGATGAATATAAACGATCCCTGCTCTCAGTGAAAACAAGCGTAATAGAAGAGGCAGAGAGCAAATATATAATTTTCGTAGGGCAATTAATAAAATGAAAATAGATACAAATTGCTCTAGAACTCCAGAGGAAATATGTCTTCCACATGGGTCTCTACGTGCAGTCCAGATCATTCTGCTGAGCTCTTACCTCTGTTTCAGGCTACATTGTGATGACACCACAAGACATTCTAGAGGAAATGGAGACAACATGATTTTTCCTGTTGGCAGAGGGAAAAGCCTTAAGGAAACCCTGATGCCTTCTTTCCCTGTTGCCCTGACAATCATGACATCTGGCCACCCCTGCCTTCTTAACAGCTCCCACAGCCCTGCTTACATCCACTTTCCCTGCCATAAACTTATTTGAAACAATTTCATATTCCCACAAATTATTTCAGTGGTCTTTAAATGTTCTCCCTTCCTGCAATATACTTTATCTCAGAGCACAGCACACATAGTAGCATTCCCTTAGAGACTGGCCCTATGTATTCTGGCATAATTTCCCAGCTCCTTAGGCGGATCAGACTTCTTACGTGTATGTGCAGCCTCTCAGCTTCTCGGCCTCTTATTTAGTTCCTATCTTTTGAAAAGCAGTTGCTTCCAACTTTCTGAAAATCTTGATGGCTGTGACTGTGGATATAGCTTTCTTTTCTTGTTCCTATCCATTTGCACATGCATCCGGGCTACTTTCCTCTCAGTTTCATCAAAGACATAATAGCAACTTCCCTGCTTGAGACCATTTTCCTTCTTATGCTTTCACCACGGATTATTCTCTTCCCTTCTGTGTTAGTGTGGGAAGCCACTTGCTTGAAGTAGTAAAACCAATCACAGCAGACATTGAATTTTATAGCTGCTTTGCATGATGTACAAAAATACAGAATTTTAGCTAAGCAAATGACTTTAAGTTGTTTGAAAGCAATGTTTAAGCTCTATAGTTTTCATTTTGAAAGTGTTGTGCTAATATTTCTTCAAGTACAATTACAATCATTAGATTTTTACTGAATGAGCAGAATTTATAACTACCGTCACTTTTACTTTGATAGGTCTTGATCATTTCAAAGATGATGTCCCTTGTCCTTTGCTCTAGGTTAATTAATGTGTATTCAATCATGCCTTTCCTTCACATTGGTTTCCTAACCACCTCTATGATTCTTATGTACTGCTTCAACTAATTCTTCTTGCTTGATTTTTTTTTGGGGGGGGCGGGGAGACCTACAAGGACTGTTGATTACGGTCATTTCCCAAATTTCAAAACAAATCAAAGAATAGCCCAGCCTATATGTTATAAGACTATAAAGAACAGTATCTTGAGAAGCTCCAACTTTAGTTTTTAGACATAATCTAGTGTTCTGACTAGGTTTACTAATAAAGATCTTTAACAAAATAATATTAAACCATGCTAGTACTTTAAATTTTGATGATGTGCTAAATTTAAATAAAAAGGCCAAGTACCTGAACACAAATGCTAATGTTCCTCTATGGGTCAGAAATCTAGTTAATGGGACCCGGAGTCCTTTCTCTAAAGGACAGTTATCTTAAGTAGCTTAACTAAGTAATGATCATGGGAATAATATGCTGGCCTATGAAAAAGGAGTTAATTGAATTTTTTCCCCTTCAACTGAACAGATACACATATCATAAAATCCATTGCTGTCCTTTATCCAGTGGTCAGTGAGGCACCTTGGTTCACATTGTGTGGGACTTTATTCAGATGTGATCATTCACGGTTGCTATGCAGCTCATATTGATAAGCAGTTGATAGGAAAGGCTCCCACTAGTATTTCATGCCCCATTTTGATGCTTTGGACACTTCAAGGAAATGTAAGTCTGACCAAAATCTAGTAAATCATAGATGCTGTTGAAACTATTTTGTAATCCAGGTGGCGGAGGGAACATGGCAGCACTGACTGCTATCCCTAGGGATGAGCATCTTGGGCACAGGAAGAGGTTGTTTGTTCTGTTGATGAAAACTGATGTGTATGGGACAAAGGGACAAAGGACAATGGTGATGTCTCCATGGTAGATTTTATTTGGGTCCTTCCTGCAATGACTGGTGGGAATATCCCTCTCAAAGAAACCCAAAGCAAACTGAACCAAACCAAACCAGACCAGACCAGACCAGACCAGACCAGACCAGACCAAACAATCCAAAGCATCTCTCATCCACAGAATAATTTGAGTTTTGATTATTTGAAGTTGATCTTTTCTTATGAAATAATGCCCTGGTTTTATAGTAATAAGGATTTCCCTCCTTTATCCTTTGAATTGGATTATGAGCCCATATGTGTTAGTTTAGAACATATGCTAATCTAGTTATAAATGTTGATAGGCCTCAGATTTTTTCCCCCCTCAATCTTTATAGAGACATAGGGAATATTTTGAGTTTTCCTATAATAGAAAGGATTGTGGACAAAGAATCATTTTCCATCCCCTAGCTCTCTCCCTCACCCTGTTGAGTTTCTTCCCTCACTGTGTGCTTGGATTTAAAAGCGTTGTGTTCCTTCAGACTATTAAGTTACTGAGCCCTTAGTCTATAGGAGGCTACCATGAAGAAATGGAATATGCTGCCTCTTTTGTAAAGTTACTGTTGAGATTCATTTCCTCACTGATTTAAATGAGTTTTCATTACCATATGTGAAATTTACCCTCCAGTACATGCACGCGATCAGCTCTGGTCATATTCACTCTCCCATCGGGGTCTCTTGTTCCTTCTTCCTCCTCCCCCTCTTTTGGTCCCGTGCCTCCAGCACGTCCCCTTTTAATGACGTCTTCTTTACTACTCTTGCAGCTTAGACACATGGTGTGAATGCCAGCGTGTAGTATACATTTGTTTTTGTGTGAATGGCTTATTTCACTCCACAGAGTAATCTGCAGCTCATGCTTTCTTATCCGAGGGACATAATTCCATTTCCTTTGGTTGAATTAAACTCCACTGTGTATACACATTGCGTTTTCTTTATCTGTTCTTCGGTTGGTGGGGACTTAGTTTGAGCCCACAATTTGGAATAGTCAAAAAGGCTTTCCAGCTTGAAAATCCACAGCAGAATTTACTCCACAAGCTCCTGAACATAAGTATCTTGTCTCAAGGTGATTTTTCTGACCCAGAACTATCCCCGGTCTTCTCACAGATGTTTTATGGAGGAATGTTTGAATTGGTTTTATGTAATCATTGTTTAAGAAAAAAAAAAAGACGTCCTAGCAGCTCCGTTGCCCACCTGGCCACATCGATGAACAATTATTTCCCAGTTTGAGCATTTGCGATGCCCGGGGGCTTTGCTGGGAATAGCATTTCTATTATTGTTAATGATGAAAATGTTTGGCTGGGAGCATATCCATTTTCCTGCTTGTCATTTTAATACGTTGCTCACGGTAACCCTGAGTGGAAAGTATATGTTTATGACAGTTGTGCTTCAGAGAGAGAAGAGAAATCCTGAATTATTTGTTATTAACTTTTGCCTATCTACAAGCTTCTCATTTTTAAGGCAACTGTGAAAGTGGAAGGTGTTTTAAATCTCAAAATAATTTTAGTATATTGTAAAGTAAACGGAAGGAAACTCTAGCAAATGTGTTAGTTCCGGACCTTGGAGACACCAGGTTACAGCGTGTGTTTGTGCACACATATGGATGCATTTGACACGTCATATAGACAGCAGTATTTTTTTTTTGAGCTCTAAGTAAAGTGCAGAAACGGAAACTGCTTTTTTTTTCTTCTGTACTCTCAGGATGAAGGAGGAAAGTTGAAGAAACGCATCTACCTTGTTTTATTACTTTGGTATGTCAAGCTCTTGAAAGGATCAATTGAAGCCTGTTTTGTTTTTGTCTCTGGGAAAAGAGTCGAGAACCTGACTAATGTGCAGAAAGAACAGGGGAAAAACAAAATAAGAGGTACTGTCCAAGACCAGCCCATCTACTGACAACGGAGCTTTGGAGATGGTGGTTTGAATTAAACAGAGAATTGGGGGGTGAGGGGTGGAGGGTCTGAGGTAGAGGGTGGGGAGGTAGGGGAAGAAGTAGGGGTGGATGGCAGGGGTGAGGGGTGCAGGGAGGAAATGGGGATGGAGGGTGAGGAATGTGGGGTATAGGCGTATAATATAATTTTGGAACATAACAGCATTTAAAGTCATGGGATTCCCTAGAGATATTACATCTAAAAGTTGACAACACGAAAATGTTAAATATTGAGCTTGATGAAAGTTGACTTGGTTGAAATGTCAAGGTGAATATCCTTATTTTTCTGCTTTCTTCCTTCTTTTTTTTTTCCTCTGAGCATTTACTTCCTTGGGTTTTTTTTTTTTATGTTTTTTTTTTCTTTTTCTTTTTTTCGGAGCTGGGGACTGAACCCAGGGCCTTGCGCTTGCTAGGCAAGCACTCTACCACTGAGCTAAATCCCCAACCCCTACTTCCTTGTTTTTATCTTTTACTTTTCCCTTTGTTTCCTTCCTTCCTTCCTTCCTTCCTTCCTTCCTTCCTTCCTTCCTTCCTTCCTTCCTTTCTTCCTTCCTTCCTTCCTTCCCTTTGCATCCTGATTGCAGCCCACTCTCTCCTCTCAGTTGCTGCCCTCACACTCTTCCTCCCCTATTTTCACCTTTCCTCCTTTGAGAAGGAAAGCCACTCCACCGCCCTCCCCCACCAGGGGTACCAATCAGCCCTGGCATGTCAAGTCTCAGCAGGACTAGGCATATTCTCTCCCACTGAGGCCAGACGAGGCAGTCCAGCCAGGGGAAAATGATCCAAAGCAAGGTAACAGAGTCAGAGTCAGCCCCAATTGATCCACTACTTAGGGAACCCACATGAAGACCATGTTGCACATCTGCTGCATATACATATGTGTAGGGAGCATAAGTCCAGCCCATGCATGCCCTTTGGTTGGTTGGTGGTTTAGTCTCTGTGAGCCCCCATGGGCCTAGCCATAATGTACAGAATAGCTATGCTGCAATCCAGACCCAAAGAAGCTAAGTAACAAGCAGGGCTCTAGGGAGGAAGCTGGAATCTCAGAAAGGGAAATAAAGTAGACATAGGAGGTAGATGGAGGGCGGGAACTAGACAGATGAGGGGTTCAGGAGGGTAACAGAGGGGATTAGGTTTGAGGAGAGGGCTGGAAGAGAGACGGGAAATCAGTGGGGATGGGCATCTCTGGGACAAGATGGAGACCTGGGATGGGAGTCGATTTAATAGCTTTCTAATCGACAATCTTGTATTTATAGAAACAGATTTTATCAAAAAAGAATTATCTCAGATGCTCATTTATATTTGATTTAATTGAACTCTTGTTCTAGTCAGTTCTGACAGTAAGAAGATCTCTAAAGGGCATGGGGAGCTTGCTTGGAAAGATTTCTAGACCATTCTGCATGCCTAGGGTGGGGTGTGGATTGTTGTCTTTACGTAGGTGAAGGCAGGCACAAGATAATGCAAGGCCTGTGATTGCACAGTGAAAAAGTAAGGCGGGCACGGAGTTTTGAAGAGAGGAGGGAGAGAGGAGAAAGAAGAACCAAAATGGAGGCAGAGAAGGACGACCCAGATCTGTGTGACCTTAAATGGCTACAAGTAGTTATGAATATTTCATAAGGGATGGGTTTTTATAGGACAATCTGTCTTACCTAGGTGGGCAGTTAATATCATTAGCAATTGGTTGTGAGCTTATATCGTGCAGATATAAGCAGATGTTTTGTGGAGTTTGAATTTACTGATATAGATCTGATTGTTAAATTATAAGGTTATTGAGTTTTGATTTTTAACAGGTTCCTGGGAGTTGTGACTGTAAGCACAGGAGGTAGATGCTGGGATGTGAGGAGAATCTGCAGCAAGAGAGCTTCTTCGAGGTAGGCGGCCTCCGTATGGACATTGTGTGGTGGCCTGCCTTGGGAACTAGATGGATAGTGAGATTGCTGCTGGGCTCAGAGAGGAGCTGGGATGGAGATTGGGAGCTTGGTGCGTTGAGCTGAGCCACTTTGCTCTTTAAGATGAAAATACCCCACAGATGCCATGTGGCCCAATGGAGTTGGCACTAGCATGGGGTGGTAGATCCTTTTTAATATTTACCACTACAGTGAGGAAGGGACACAGGACTAGTGAAACTCTTGTTTGCCTCTTCTCTAGCAGTGCTACTGAAGGTGAATGGTGTCAGAGTCAAGGCAGCTCAAGGGCTTTCCCACTGCACTGAGTGCTGGAGTCAGAAGCAACTTTGTTGTCTCTTAAATGTCTGGTGCTTATCACTTATGTGAGCAACTGTAAGGTTTAGAGTTTGAACTGATGTTCGGGATCCTCATATTTGATACATACTTTCCCAATGCTTGTTACTGAGGATTGTAGAGTAAAAAACAGGGTAGATGATAAAAGTTTTAGAAACTAGATACCTGTTTTTGTTGGTTCTAGTTAACTCTGCTGGTAAAAAAAAGACACAAATTATATATCTACCTATTCCTATCACCTATCTATACATCTATCCTTCTATCTGTCTACCTATCTACATATCTACATATTTATGTATCTATCTGTGTATGCATATATGTATTTATGTTTGTATGTATGTATGTATGTATGTATCTATCTATCTATCTATGTATCTATCTATGTATCTATCTATCTATCATCTAGCTATTATTGGTAAGATGATAGATACATTGTAAGCTAGATGATAGATACATCAGTAAGATACGTATCTATCTATATGTATACACAAATGGGAGTAGTTGTCCTGATAGAAACTTATTGCAATAAGATAGATGGTGGGCTGTATTTATCCACAGACCAAGCCTTGCTTTAGAATCAAACATTGGTTTAGAAATTGAACTGTATTGTTTGATAGGTGTGAGGCACTCATCATGGCATACCTTTTATTTTTACATAAATTTCATTATCTGCAGAATAAGTACTATCAGTTCATCTTCTTAAAAATAAAGATCATTTTAATGGGGGAAGAAATGATCAAGACTGTTCAACTGGTGTGGATGCTAGCCACAAAACCTGACAAGCTGATTTCTTTCTCTGGGATCTATATTGAAGAAGGATCAGACCTTGAAAGTTGTCTGGGTACCTTACCCTGTAAAACACATATGCATTTGTGCATGAACAATACACACACACACACACACACACACACACACACACATATACACACACACACTAAATGGATGTTCTACTGAATAATGATAAATAAAAGAATCATAAGCTGTGTGCAGGAGGTAGTAGGTATGGTGTCCAGAATAGTCTACATATTCAGGAAAAATCTTTTTATCATTCATATATCAATAAACAAGAGAAGTACTAACCAATTTCATTTATTAGATTAGATCCCCATTCTTTTGACTTTGTTGAGTTAGTCTTCCTATATAGAGAATGAGAAAGTTCTGCTGTAGCCTTCAGGTCTACCCGATATATCACTGTCCTCAAGCTTCATTGGATGTCCCCCCCTTCAGTGTTCTTCAAGTTATCTGTCTGTCATCATCATTGGTATAGCTTACCTCTTTAGAAGCATCTTAAAACAATCAAACAAACTTCTCTTACATCGACGTTTGAATTCTCTACAGCATTTTCCAGACTTCTGCCTAAAATTCTTGTATATCTTATTGCAGTTGCTTATATTTTAAAATTTCTTTTATTTTTTTGAGAATATAGTATTACATAATTTCCCACTTCCCTTTCCTTCCTTCACACCCTCTCGCCCCATACCCCTTTGTTTTCTTTCAAATTTATGACCTTTTTCATTAATTATTCCTATAAATACACACATGTGCATAGTCCTAAATGCACAAATAAAACCTGCTTAGTCTATATAATGTTACTTGTATGTATGCCTCAGGGCTGATGACTTGAGAATGAATAACAAATCAGGATGCCCTTTCTTGGGAAGATGACTTCTCCCACTCTTTGCTTTCCTTAGTTGGTTACACTTAGAGCTTACCAAGGATGATAATGACAGTAGACATGCTAACATATACGGCAGAAAGCCCTGCAGTCCTAAGTTACCATTCTAACAAAAATATGTAACTTAACATTTTATTATTATGTTCATTTGACAACATCATCATATTACTCCAGTAATTTAAAAATGTTTAGTTATTCCTTGATTAGTAGAGACAAAGTATACATTTTTTTCTTTTCAAACTGTAAGAATGATCTTTTATTGGGGGAGGGTTCATTAATCTTTCTTGGCTGCTGCCTTCCTCATGGCTTCTAGCACATTGCTCAGCTCCTCCCGCTTTCTCTTGGCTCCGATGTGCATGCCCATCCTCTTCTTGATGAATTTGAGTGCATGCTTGTCCTTGGACACTTTGAGCAACTCTATGGCATACATGCAGGCAGAATACTGTATATATAATAAATAAGTAAATAAATAAGGTATATATCTTCATATATCTTCCTCTCTGATATTTTTAAATGAATAAAAAAAATCCCACTTTAAACACTCACAAATATAACATTGAATAATCATCCTGCATAGTTTCCAAAGAAAAGTCATGTGAGATAGTACAAATGCCCTTATAACTTCTTTTAGTACAGTGGTTCTCAACCTTCCTGATGCTGAGACCCTTCAATACAGCTCCCTATATAGTGATGACCTCCAAGTATAAAATATTTTTGTTGTTACTTCTTAGGTGTAAATTTGCAACTGTTACTAACAGTAATGTAAATATCTGTGTTTCTCCAGTTGTCTTAGGCTACCCCTGTGAAAGGGTCATTTGACTCCCAAAAGGGCCAAGAGCCATATATTGAAACCCTGTTCTTAGGATCTCATTTTCAAAGTCATAACTGAATCCTGAGCAATAGGTGGAATACAGAATTTTATCCTGGAGTAAGAGGGATAACGTATACAGAGTGAGCTCTCGCTTCTATGGGGAATTTTGTTCTTATTTCCTATGCTCTGTGCCTCCACTCCAACATTTCTTAGACTTCATTGTAATTATTGTTCATGTATTTTCCCCCAGATCTGGAAATCCCTAAGACATTTTATTATCTTAGCATAGTGTCAAGTAATTGCTCAAAAAAGTTTGTGGAACAGATGGGTAGATGGATGGATGAATGAATGGTTAAGTCCTCAAGCACCATCTCTCTGTTAATTACATCTATTAAAACCCTAGTGTTTTACTTAATATGTTGAAATTTCTTTCTGCTTCTGAGTGGTAAGTGAAAGAAGAAGCTACTTAAGATGACAAACATCTTCAAACACTGCTGCATACTATGAATTACTTTAAAAAGTCTTGGTAATGAAATAAAAAAAAGCAATTAAGGAAAGCAAATTGACATGAAGGTTTGAATCACTAAAAAATAATGGGAGAATTATTTTATGTGTGCAGATGTTTAATGCATAAATGCCAGTGCCAATAGCTTGCCTCCATTCTGTTCCTGCATCCTTTGCAATATTGAAAAGTACAAGATATTGAGCCACAGATAGACACATGGACTACTGATCTGCTGTTTCAGAATGATGTTCTCAGATTAGCCAAGTGTGAGACTTTGATGATGATTAGTTCTGCTCTCTTCTCATTCAACAGAATTAACACATGCTTTGGAAACATCAATCCAAAATCTATTTGCCTTGATTCTTTTCCTGAGAAAATGCTAAATGTTCATATTAAACATGTTTTAATTCATGAGACACATTTGGCTAAATGTGTGCTCAATAGGGTTATCTTTTTTTGTTTAATATTTTATTTATTAAAATAGTCACATAGCTATGTACATTGTGTATGTACATGTACATATATACTCCCCTCTAACCTCCATACTTCTGCTTTCCCTGTGTTTGTCCCCTGATCCTTGGATCACTTCTTTTCATTTTCATAAATCTGATTTTCTTCCTTTTATCCCTGACATAATGTGATGAAAATGTTGTCTGTTAAAAAGTTTTAAATGTTCACAATGTTTTGTAATAAAAGTACTAATTGACATGCTTTCATAATATTTATGTTATAATGTTAGCACTTGGATAAGTTTTAGAAACGACAGCTATGAGGCTGCTAAGGACAGCTGCAGAGCATCTTGGTAGCTGTGTATCTGTGGTCAGGTGAGGTTAAACTTCCTTCAGGTGGACTTAGATTGTTCCTATGGATCTTGAACCACTTGCCTTACATGCGCAAAGGAAGGGTCTATAGCCTCAAACATTCCCAACTTCATTGTAATGTCACTAACTTTGTAGTTTAAAAATTACCCATTTAGTAGCTTGGTGGGGGAAGGTCAGGGGAGGAAATACTTTAAAAGGATAATCTGGTCTACCATATCTGGGAAGGAAAAATTGGATCCCTTACTCCACAAGAATGTTATCCATTTTGTAAGTATTCATGAAACTTCTTTAAATTCTGCAGCACAAAGTTATTGGGCATAGACCATTAACCTTTCCTTAGTATGATTGGCTTCCTTTGTTAAATAAACTCCTACTTAGACTCTCTGTGTCTCTGACTTCTTTCATTTGAGAAGACAAGGATCAGAAGACCATAGCAATTCATTGAAAACAGCATTTACAGCCCAATTTCCGTTCTATTAAACTTGCTCCTCCCCAAGGTTAGGGAGTTAGTTGTTCTATGTTAAAATATGTTAAAAATCCAGTTCTTGAGTCTTTAGAGGTAATCTCTAATATTAAAGAAGACAAAATTTCAAAATAGTCATAAAACATAGTGCATAACAACATTTTAGACACTTAAGGCTATTCATTGAAAATTAAAACGAAAAACAAAAATTAACAAGATCCAAGGAGCAGCAAATGGCTCAGCAGGGTCAGTTGCTCACTGCCAAAGTTAAGCACCTGAGATTGATCCCTGGAGTCTACAGAGGAAGATGTTCTTTGACTTCTAGACCTGTGCTATTCTTGTTTGCTCTGTGTTTGCACACACACACACACACACACACACACACACACACACACACACACAGAGAGAGAGAGAGAGAGAGAGAGAGAGAGAGAGAGAGAGATGCACATGAAATAAATAAATACAAGGAAAATGAAAAAAGAAGATAGCATAAACCAAACATACTCATGAGCCAATATTCTGTCATGAGAATCCTGGAGAAATTTCCATAAACTAATTTTTATAAAAGTATGATAGTATATTATTAAAGTACATTTCCAAGACAGAAGTCCACACCCTGGGATACTCATGTCCTGTTCAACAAATAAGTGCTCTGCTGAATTGTAGAGAACTAAGGAATGGTAACAAAAGCATTGACCACAACCCACTCTCTCAAAACTTGGCAAACTAGGCTGTGGTCTTTCAGAAAGAAACAAGGAGAGCTTGACTGGAAACTGAAATTCCTCATGGGTGCATATAGTTAAAACACAAGACTGCAGACAATGCTAGAGCAAAAGCATATAATCCTGGCACAGTGTTTTGATGTGCCATAGATTTGTAAAACTCTAGATCTCTGAAACTTTCCCTATCATTAAAAAGAAATTAGTCTCTCTCTCTCTCTCTCTGTCTCTCTCTTTGATGTCTGTCTTTTTCTATTTTTTGGGGGTATGGGTATTTATTTATTCATTTATTTATTTATTTTCAACTGAAAAATTCATACAATATAGTCAGATCATAATTTTCCCTCTTCTGCAGCCTGCTGGACTGCCAAGGATAGTGACAGCGGGGGGTGGGGGCAGAGTGCCGGTGGGAGGGTGCGGATTGGGGGATACAGAGTAGGACTCTGGTGTGGCTTTAAATCTGAGGCTCTCTAACTATACTGAAAGACTGATGATAACTTCTAAAAGGTCCTAATACCTTTCTTGGTTTTTCTGGGGGTAAAAAGCTGCTGGCTTAGGCGATTGACAACTATAGCCTAACAGTGGGGGATTAAGTAATGTGGCCTTTGTTCTCTCTCAACAGGAACTGTGCCTCTCTATTAGCCTGTTGCTCAGAAGTTGCAGGAAGAGAAAGAGACACTCTGAAAAGTGATTATAGTGTTTATTACTAGTTGTACAATGTTTCCTATGAGGGCTATCTAAGAAAAAGGGGAAAGCAGAAAGATCCTAACCTGGGCAAAGGAAAATTCTTCTCATCTCTTTGCCCTTAGTACTTCTGCATCTTTCAGAATACATGACCACATGTTAAAAAGTTCATCACAAGTTCACATATAAAATCAAATCATAAATTGGAATAGAAGTTTACAACAGAGAATGTTTACATTGCATATTCATTAGGAGTAATTATCTGGCTAAACATCCATCACCTGTCACAGCTCCACAGGTTCACAGAAAGTTAAAAACCATAACTAAGTTATTAGTAAAGTTTTGTATATATAAACTCAGTCAATACTTTACCTTCTGTCCTAGCACCTATAATAAATCGTTAGTTCTTTTTTATGACCTTTGGTTAGTGGTTTTACAACCTCTTGGAATGTGCTCTGAGTAGGAGAAAGTCTGGTTACTAAGAATAATTAACTGGCGACACATGGGAGACTGACAGAGTTCTCGTTGCTGTTTTGACTATCAGAAAAGGATCTAATAACAGTCACACTATAAAAGAGCTTAATAATCACTGACATAATTTTAGGACTTCTTATAGGATTGTCATTAGGATTTAAGAAGTTATCTGTTTTTCCATATAGCATCACTGCAAGACAGTACATCTTCACAGATCTGCAGAGATCTGCTCAAAAGGGGTGGGATAATACCTAGTGGTTGTTATATATGTTTAATAATAACAGGAAAAATATATTAATAGCAGGAATCTTTCCTAAAATGAATTCTTCTGGGTTTTGCCAGTAAGAGCAAATCTGTCACAGATTATTATCTGAAGCAGACTGTCTCAGGAAGATCACCTGCTAGTTATTAGCTTGTCCTATGATGGCTCCTGACATCTCCTCCAACTTGATCTTTCCCACTTGCCCACCCGCCAATTCCATGTTTATTTTGATTCCCTTACCTCTTTAAAAACCAAATCAAAACCAACAATAAAGAGAAAGGAACAAGTATGTTTACTCTCCCACATACAACAACAAGAAGAAACCAAATACATAGACAAAAGGTCACCAAAACAAAATAATGCGAAAAAAAGCAACATGAGACAGATGTCTACAAAATTATCTTTGACCTTGTGTTGGCCAGCTACTCCTGGGCAGGACCTACCAGGAAGTATGGTCAATATACCCAGAGAGACTCCACTGGAGAATACTAATTTTTCCTTTAACAGTGGATACTAATTGCAGAGAACTTCTTGGTTATGAGACAGAACCCATGTCTTCTCCCTCTCAGCACTGGGACCTCATGTAGCTTCAGTCTGTGAAAACCCTGTGTATGACACAGTCTTTGTAAGTTCAAATGTGCATCAGTCCTTTTGTGACTGAATGACACCATTTCTTTGAGTCAATCATCCCCTCTGGCTCTTAAAATCTTGCTACCTCTTTTTCCACAAAGATCCCTGAGCACTAAGGAAGGGATTTGATGAAGCCCTCGTGTTTAAGGCTGAGTGCTCCAAAGTTTCTTATTCTCTATACATTGTCTATTTATAGTTCTCTGTGTTTATTACCATCTACTGCAAGAAACTCATCTAATAATGTTGGTACAAGACATTGATCTATATGATCTCTCTCTATAAATATGATTGTTGAGTAACTAAGATGTAGATACCTAATTATTTTTGCAAGACTTCTTAAGAAACCACTATATACCATTAAGCAGCAGGCCAGGCACCTGAGATTTCTAGGTTTAGGTTCACAGACTTTTGCATTAAACATTCCCCACAAAGCACTCTAATTTGCCAATTAAAGAGCAGTTCTTTTTCACATCTTGCCTCAATTTGGCTTTTTTCTTATAAAGGTTATTATGAAATTTGCTTAAATATGTTCAAGCCAAATTTGAAAATAAAGAGCAAAATATGCTTTAGTTATTTACAGGTTGCTGGTGATAAATTCCAGCTTAGTTGGGAAATTGCAAGTATATCCTTTAAGACTGACTAAGAACAAAGCAGAAGGTGCCATTCTGTCCATTGCCTTCTGGAGTCTCCCTCCACATTCTTTTTGTTCCCTTCTTTCTGAGGCTACTTTCCCTCCAAGCTCTTCAGTGTCCCTGTCCCCCTTCCCAAGTTTCCTTTCTTAAGCAGTATGTAATAGTAATTAGTTTGGGTCAACAAGCAGATGGTCAAAGGCTACAAACTGTCTCTTCTCTGCTGAGTGACTTTGCCAAATTCCTTTCTCAAGGTTCTAAGGACTTGATTTCTCTGTCTGACAACTTGAATAATGACAGGACTTCCTTCAGTTGAAAACACACAAGACATGGCCCAAACAGCCAGAAAACCAAAACACTACTAACCAAACCCTTCATATTTTATTCTATTTCTTGAGTCACAGCTTCTTCTGACCATTCTCATCTAGCTCTCAGTAAAGACAGTAGATACTCAAAGACAGCTTTATCTTAGAAAAACTTTGCGGTTGGTAATTCTCCTGTCCTCTTTGAATATCAAGTGCAGAGTTTAGTTTAATTCATTTATTATTTAGTTCGCTGTTATTTCTATTCGCTGCACACATAGGTCCTCTCTCCTTTGTTCACTAGTCTTTCTCTATTTCCACTTTCCACACCCCAGTACAACCAGTTTGATGTTTTCAATGCCTATTCTTTCTTCTATCCTGTAGCCTGTGCATTTCTAATGCGCATGTTCCTTTATGTGTATTGAATCTCATCCTTCGGTGGCCTTCTTCACAGAGACATTGTCATGAGCTGCACAGTGGTTCTTCTTTAACTGCTATACAGTGTTTGCAGGTGGGCATCCATCCAAAGCTATACAAAGTTCTTACCAAAGAACTCATAAAGGCTAAGGATTGTGAACTTTACAACCCCTGACTCCCCAAAAGGGAGTCCAAACTTCTAGGCTCAAGCCCCATATTTATTTTTAAAAGATTATTTTATGCAGTAGAGGGAAACCATGAAGATTTTGCAAGCCATCCACAGCACATTCATGTTTGTTTAGTATCAAAACAACATCTTAGAACATGATTCAATTATTCAAATTTTATTTTTGCTAAATTAGTAAAACATGTTAGGAGATGCTCTACTGTTTTGGCTAAAAGTGCCTGTGACCCCTGCGCACTGTATGTTCCCATGCTTGAGAAGTTTATATAATCTAAAATAAGTAATCTCTAAAAATGAGGCTGCAGGCAGAGTTTTTCTTGAGAGATAGAGCAATGCTCTAATGGTGGGCAAGATAATGTACTTTGCTATGGGTACTCAGAACAGATAATTTCCCACAATAAACCACAGGCATCTGGCCCACCCAGCAACAATAATAAAGGCTAATGAAATGTGTTTTTAAGGAATCTTGCTTTGAAAGAAGTCAAGAGAAGACGTGCTGTGAGGGAGCTGCAGAGTGGTACCATGAGGTATCTTGTAGCAGAGTTCCACAAATCTCTCCATTCTGGTGACAATTCCCAAAGCATCTCAAAATAAACATATAATCAAGTAATAACTCATGCCCCTTGTAACCAGATGGCTTTTCACATGTTTCTCTGTGAAGTAATCCTAGATCTGGCATACTGTGTCCCTGCCTTTTTAATTACAATACAAAATAATGGGCTTCATTGTCACACATTATTCCACTTACAGACACATCGCTTATTTGACCCATTCCTACCACCTGGGTGAATGCTGTTTTAAGTCTCTCTTCTTTTTACCGTTCCTTCTTTGTGATTCAGGATGAAATTTATTGACTCTATTTCAGCCCCTGAGTTTCATCTAGTTTTCTGTTTCTCTGAACTTACTTGTCACTTAAGATCGCCTTTATTTATCCCCCAATTACTTACTCTTGTGTGCTCATCTTGATTGTAAGCTCCACTGGGAAAGAATTATATCCTATATATTTTGAGAGTCTGCCTCGCCACCTAGTAAAATGGACACAGGGATGTTCCCCATTTCTTACTGTCTGTTTGACTGCTATACATAGTGATTCGAGGTTGATCTTAAATATATATACACTAGTCTGACCACCTAAAGTATGGTTCAGAAAAGCAGCTACACTGCGAGCTTGTGAGAAGACAGAACCTCAGGCTAAGGCTGTAGTTCAGTGGTAGAGGGTTTGCCTAGCACACTCAAAACTATGAGTTCAATACTCAGCACGTGACATGATGCTTAGAATATGAGAGCTTGAGCTTGACCCTTTACTCAGTGACGTCAGAGCTTGCATCTGATGCAGCTTTTTAGGTGACCAAAGACGTATCACAGGTGTCATACCTAGGGTTCTTCAAGGCAAATTTCATTGACAGGCTAGTCCAAGTCTAAATAATTTAGAACAAAAGAAGGATATGTTAGAGCATACATGTTATTTTACCACTTGATTTTTAGATCACAACCACTTACACACCTTACAACCTGCAAAGCTGGAACCATTTATTCCCTGACTCTTTACAGAACATGTCTTCTGGCTTCTGACCTATATTAAGGTGGCATTTATATGAAAGAGACTATTCTCATTTTTTAAATTGAAAATAGATTCTTTTCTCATATAATACATGCTGACCACAGTTAACTCTCCTGCTACTCTTCCTAGAGACCTTCCCCTCTCCTCTCCTCAAATCCATTACCCTTCTTTTTCCTTTTCAGAAAAGAGCAGGTCCCCAAGAGACAACAGTCAAATAGGGCAAAACAAGATACAAGACAAGGCAAAAGCCCTCATACTGAGGCTGGAGAATGCAGCTGAATAGGAGGAAAAGAGTTCCAAGAGCATGAAAAAGTCAGATATACATTCACTACCACTGTTAGGAGTCCCACAAAAACACCAAGCTAACAGCCATAACATATACCCAGAGAGCCTGGTGCACACCATGCAGGTTCCGTGTTTGTTGCTTTAGTCTCTGTGAACCCATGTAAGCCCTGCATATTGCTTCATCAGGTCATGTTTTGCATCCCTTCTGATCTCATAGTTCATAGTTAAAACAGTGACAAAGCAACCACAGATGCCATTCATTTGCTGAGTTTAATATTTTTTATACATATAACATAGGGTGAGGTATACAGTTGCATTGCATGATTGCACATGAAAATTTTACCTTGAAAATGTTGCATGATCATTACTTTGTGGAATAAAGAGCTTTCTTTCCTAAGTAGTCACAGGAAGCCAGAGGAAATAAAAGTGCTTGAAGGTATCCAGTATGTCATTGTCATTTTGAACTCAATAAGCTATTACGGTTTTGTCAGGTCCAATCTCTAAGGAGGTGAATGAAAATATATATCTCAGACAATCTGACCCCTATCAACATCATGCATCGTGGTTACCCTGACACCTGAAGAAGAGCAATTCTGCTCTGTCAAGTTGGAGACTCCAATTTGCTGGCAAAGGTCACACATACCTTCACCTTTAGCCACTGGACACCAGATTAAAATTGAAGTGAGTCTGTACGGAGAAAGTTTTCCGCTACCTCTGTCAAATTAGCCCAATCCTCATTAAATTGTACTGCTAATTCAGCAGCTTCAAAGGGCTCCCTAGCACAATGAGAAATGCCACCTATGACTTGAAGGGAGTTTAGAGGTATAAGATTTTGTGGTTTGAGTTGACTTTTTTCGGATGATCCCGGGTTTTAGAGAATGTACACATTTTTTGGCTACTTGCAGGATGACTGCACATCTTTAATGTTAGGAATACAGACTGAAAGTCACAGAGTTGACTGAATAAAGATGACAAAAGAAATCCCAAGCTTCCTGACTTACTTGTGTTCCTTTACACTCAAGATCTGTAAGAGAACAAAACAATACTTTAAAGCCAGTGTGGTGCAAACAGTGGTAGATTATAAAAGGCTTTTCACCCTCAGAATTATCAAAGCTCCATCAGAATGATATAATTGATGATAGTTAGGCTCTTGCCTGGATTCACTTAAAATATGATTTAGAGGATAGTTTAGTAACTAACAGCAAAGCATGCTATTGTTCTTCTTGTGAGTAAAAATGACTCACAAACTATTCCATTTCCTTACCACTCAAATACCTATACCTATACAGAGACACATGTACACACAGACATCCACAAAGACACACACAGGCACACACACAGAAACAGACACACAGAGATACAGATGCATAGATACACATACACACTCATAGAACATAGACAGAGAGACATAGACACATATACATAGATACACATACATACACATAGAACACAGACACAGAGAGACATAGACACACACATACATAGATATACATATACTCATAGATACACATAGATACACATACATACACATAGAACACAGACACAGAGAGACATAGACACACATATACATAGATACACATACATACACATAGAACACAGACACAGAGAGACATAGACACACACATACATTCAGAAACATACGCAAATATATACACACAGACACATAGATATATAGAGGTACATGGAGACATACACAGATACACAGACACAGACAGACAGACAGACAGACACACACACACACACACTTGTATTTAGTATGCGCCAACAACTTGATTTCTTTGGAAACTAAATTTCCATGACAGTAAGCAACACTTCAAATAGCATGAGAGCTCTTAGATGGAAGGCTCAGTCTTCGATGAATTAGGACCAAAATCTGAAAATGGAACCCTCGGTGACTCCCCTCTCGTTGACCTCTTGGGAGTAATTAGAGTCTGCAAGAAAGGGAGAGTTAGTAAAGCATATAATACACAACGTGAGGAACACTGGAAAAGGTTAATACAGTGACCCCATACTTTATCCTCATTTGATACAGATGGGATCTTAAAAATGACAGTAACCACCCAAATGCCATTTTGAAGTTTAAATTTGTGAAGTTTATTATAAAATTTTCAACTAAATAAAAATATCACACACCAAAACTTACCAGACCTAAAGACTATACAACTTGGTGAATGTGTCTGCATTAACTACAATAGGCATGAGGAGCAGAAGCTGTGAGTCCTCACACTGCATCTAACAATTCCAGTGTTAAGTATATACTTATTTCAAATATATTTTAGACATGTATCCATCATCTAAACTAAAGTATCCATAATGGAATGAGAATTAGGAAACAATTGACTCTATGTCTTTTTCATAACTCAATCCATACCTACATCCAGTCTGTTCTCACCCCCTTATAGTTAGCTTTTCTTCCCTTCTTTTACATTATACAGCACCCAATGGTGCATTTGTTTATACATAGACACACATATATATACACATTTTCTAGATTCTGCATATGAGCCAGAGCATGAACTATTTTTTTCTGAGATTGCTCAGCCTTTGTTAATATTATACATTTTATATCTGTTCATTTTCCGGGAAAAAAATTAACTTTTTTCTTCAAAGGTGAATAGTATTCCATTTTCTATATGTATCTAATTTTCATTGTCCATTTGTTGATGGACAATTAAGTTTGTTAAAATTCTTTTTCACAGGGAATAAATAAGCAGTACACATAGGGAAACTCATATTTCTATAGTTGGACATGCAGTGTTCTGGGTATATGCCCAGGATTGAAATACCTGCATCATATTGTAATTATACTTTTCATCTTTGAGGCATCGTGAAACTGACTTTCACTAGAGCTGTGTTAATTTACATCCCTACCAACAATGAGTAAGGTTTTCTCTCTACACCCCTTCTAATGTTTGTTGTCAGATTTCTGATGATTTCCATTCTGTCAAAGCAGTTTTAGTTTGCCTTTTCTTGATGGCTATGGATATTGAATGCCTTTTGAGTTATTGACATTTCTTCCTTCCTTACTTCCTTCCTTCCTCCCTCTCTCCTTCCCCCACTCTCTTTCTCTTTCTTTCAACAAACTGTATTCAGTTCACTTACTTATCTGTTAATTGACAGTTATCTTCTTGGTATTCATTTTCAGCAATTATTTAGAAAGTCTAGATATGAAACCTTGGTTTGAAGTTCAGCTGGTAGAGAGATTTTTTCCTCTTCTGTGGACTGCTTCTTTTTTTTCCCCCTGCAGAGGCGCCATTGCATATCAATTTCCTGAGCCCTGTGAATTTTTCAAGTTTTCCAATTAAAAAAATTTCCCCTATCTTTATTAAATTGGGTATTTCTTATTTACATTTCAATTGTTATTCCCTTTCCCAGTATCCAGGCTAACATCCCCTAACCCCTCCCCTTCCCCTTCTATATGGGTGTTCCCTTCTCCACCCTCCCCCATTACAGCCCTACCCCCAAGAATCCTGTTCCCTGGGGGTTCAGTCTTGGCAGGACCAATGGCTTCCCCTTCCACTGGTGACCTTACTAGGCTAGTCATTGCTACCTATAAGGTTGGAGCCCAGGGTCAGTCCATGTATAGCCTTTGGGTAGTGGCTTAGTCCCTGGAAGCTCTGGTTGGTTGGCATTGTTGTTCATATGGGGTCTCAAGCCCCTTCAGCTCTTCCAGTCCTTTCTCTGATTCCTTCAACGGGGGTCCCGTTCTCAGTTCAGTGGTTTGTTGCTGGCATTCGCCTATGTATTTGCTGTATTCTGGCTGTGTCTCTCAGGAGAGACCTACATCCGGTTCCTGTCAGCCTGCACTTCTTTGCTTCATCCATCTTATCTAGTTTGGTGGCTGTATATGTATGGGCCACATGTGGGGCAGGCTCTGAATGGGCGTTTCTTTAGCCTCTGTTCTAAATTTTGCCTCCCTATCCCCTCCCAAGGGTAGTATTCTTCCCCTTCTAAAGAAGGAGTGAAGCATCCGCATTTTGGTCATCCTTCTTGAGTTTCATGTGTTCTGTGCATCTAGGGTAATTTGAGCATTTGGGCTCATATCCACTTATCAATGAGTGCATACCATGTGTGTTTTTCTGTGACTGGGTTACCTCACTCAGGATATTTTCCAGTTCTATCCATTTGCCTATGAATTTCATAAAGTCATTGTTTTTGATAGCTGGCTAGTATTTCATTGTGTAGAACCTTCCGATTGTTTCCGTTGCTGTACAGAAACCTTTTATTTTCATGTAGTCTCTCATCTTTTGTCACCTGAGGTTAGTCCCTGTGCTATTGCTGTTCTACTTAAAAAGTTTTTTGCCCATCCCAGTATCCCAAAGTGGACCCCTGTGTTTACTTCTAAAAGTTGTACTGTTTTTAGGGTTTAGATTAAAGTCTTTGATTCATTTTGAATTGATTTTTATACATGGAGAAAGATATAAATCTAATTTTATTCTTCTGCAGAGAGAAGTCTTGTTTTCTAGCACCATTTCTTGAATAAGCTGTCTCTTCTCCAAAGTATGTTTTTGTCTCCTGTGTCAAAAATTAAGTAGACACAGTTTTGATGTTTTGTTTCTGGTATTCTTTTCTATTCCATTGCTTTCCCAGACAAAATTGTTTATTGCCATGTAAAGAAAGAATTGAACATGGCAGTATCAGTATTAGTATGGTGATAGGCCACAGGTGTCTCATTTGGAAGGAGACCTCATTTGCAAACAGCAACACTGTGAGTACAATTTCCTGGGATGTAATTTGTACAGTGAGAACAATCCACACTGGTCAGTGTTTGGTCCTGGGAAATCACGTGAGCCACTCTGCATGTAATTTCAACTCATTCAATTTCCAAATTGCAAGCAGGGCCAACTTTGTGGTATGGGCAGTGGCTTATTTTGTTTGATATGGTCATTTTTGCAGTTTAAGCAGAAAAAAACTACAGTGTTTTTTCTGTGGTGGTTGCTTTCTGGACCTGGCTATCATTGAAAACTTTTCTATTCTCACAAACATATTTTTCCTTCTATAAACAGTATTCTTTTCATACTTTGCAGCATCCATGATGAACCAGAAAAGCTTTTATGCTTTGACTGTTTCTAATGGATTTCTTGTAGAATAATATTTTACAGTGTGGAAAATTCTCTGTAATTTTACTCACAGATTTTTTTTTCTTACTATGTAATAGAGCATAGATATGCTTATGGGTACAGTGCAGCCAGGTATATCCAGTTGATCTAGTGATCCATTGGTGCGTGATACTTCCTGAAGAGACATGAACAGAAGTCTGTTCACTTTATAAAGAACACTTATGACATACCCCCTCCCTCCAATCCAAAATCAACCAACCAACCAAACAACAACAAAAAAACCCAGTCTGTCAAGGTACACAACTTTAACCTCAGAGAGACTAAGAGATAGTTTGTTCTATGTTCGGATAAGTGGTCATGGTCCAGGAAATTTTTAAATCTTACACACTAAAGATATTTTAGTATTTATTTTCAAGTAGTAATTAGGTTCTTCAATTCACGTTATCTTTATACACTTTCCCTTAATACCGTATTTAAACCTCACACTCGACCTTATGTTGTCTTTTCCCCAAAACTTTTCACAATAATCTTTTTGTCCAGAATAGCTCTGAGTCCATCACTCTGCACAATACAGAAGGAGCCACTATTAAAACAAACAAGCCTGCACAATACTATCATGCACAACACCTTGTAGCTGACAAAAACTAGCTACTCATGTTACTAGAAGGCTAGGCTGGCCCCCTGCCATTTCTCTTAGCATAAGATGCTTCTCCTCAGTGATGAATTGGTTCGAGCAGCATTGACTATGCTCAAGCAGAGGACCAGCAACCTGTTTTGTCATACCAAGACGCGAGAGCAAAATTAATGCCAAAAGAGAACAAGAGGGTACGTAGTTCGGTTCATTGTACTCTGCCTAAGGACCAGTTACATCACCATAAATACAGCACTGGCAGTGCTCCCAGTGGCTTTGATTACATAGACAATGGGTCCATTTTCAGCACAATTGCTTTGTGCATTCCAGTATTGTTCTCGATGTTGTAACAAAGAAAATAAGTAATTAGCGGCATTTGCACTAAATGGTTTAGCTACAATTTGGCCAGCATCTTTAGAGTTTTAATTATTTCAATGGTATTAAGGCATTTTCCTGGTAAATGATACTGTAGAACTAAGGATCTTTATTGATATAGTGAGGCCTCTCATGTTTTTCTTGTAACTGTGATTATCTTCTAATCAATATGTAGACGGTTGATTTTACGATATCTAATATTAGATTTTTTCCCCCTATAACATGTGAAAAGCTAAATGTATGAAACCAGTAAACGGTCCTGGTAAGAAAATGAAGTTTCCCTTAAGAATCTAAAATAAATTTTATAGTTCCAGAACTGTACATTTTTTTTAAATTTTATTGATTTGCATATGCAAAGATGAATGCTTTCCTTATAAAAAAGTTTTACCTACTCTGTGTAAACCTGACATTTGAGAAGTAATGTAATACATGATGTTATCCCCACATTCTACAAAGTACAGGGACACACATGGGTAACAATATACAATATACAAGATGAAATTTTTATAGCTCTCTATGTCAGGAATGGAAAACATTGCTTTGGTAATTATTTGGGGTTTTTGTTGAGTAAGGAGATCATTTTCCTGGTAGAAATTTTGTGCCTAACCACAATTTCATGAATGTTTATTTCACTCAAAAAAAAATCTATTGTTGCTCCCACGATGTGAAATTGTTCGGAAATTCTTAGCAGGAAGCACCTTTGCAGAATGATATATATATATGTATATGTATATGTACATATACATTTCCAGACTATGGGACTCATGCTTCTGTAAGCCGTGGTTAAGCTCTATTCAAGAAAATGTTTGATAAAGCAATGACAAATTCAACAAGTAACAGTTAAATTACCATCACTTTAGAAAGACGTTACAGATGTTCTATTTTTGTTTAGGGGAAAAGAAGATGGAACTGACATTTACAGCCAAATATGTAATAATTCAAATATGACTATTAATTGTATTAAATAGGATTATTAATTGTATTAAGTTTTGGTGCTGCGAAGAAACATTACACTTTCCTTCTTAACCACTGCAAGTGTAGTACAATATACTTTTCATATTAAAAATAGTAATATTAGAGTTCACTGCGGTAGGGACGTAGAGTTGAGTCTACTTGGAAGGCTAAGACTTGAGGTCACTTGAGCTCAGAGGGCTTAAGATCACCTGGGCAATATATGAATACTGTTTTGAAGTAAAGCATTAGAGACCCTTAGAGAGCTTTTAACCAGGACTAACTGGGCATGGTAACTCGGGGAGTCAGTGGGATGAGCTGCAGGAGGGAAGAGAGGCATAAAATGAAACACAGCAGGAGAACAAAGATTCCTTCTAAAGACATTAAACATCCAACTTGGTTCTCTTAGTGAAATGCTGCTATGTGATAGTCACACAAGAAGTAGGTTCTCCTCCTGCAGAAGTTTAATGATTATCTCCAGTGAAAGAGGCTCCGTGTGTTCAGAGAATCACTTGCTTGTCCTTTCATTATCTATTTATTGAATACTCTGAACACGACTTCAGGTCAGACAAAGGGAATTTTCAATCTTAGTGTAAATGGTGGTTGCTGTGAAGGAAGCTTTATCTCTCAATTCAGATCACACACACACACACACACACACACATATGTATATATTCGTGTGAGAAGGGAGGTGTATGTGTAGAAACATGAACACATATATGTGCCACATATATTGAGGCCAAAGGAAATGTCAGTTGCCTGCTCTCACTAGATCTAGAGCATGGCGTTTTGACAAGAATGCCTGGCCATCAAGTCCCAGCACCTGCCTATCTCTAACCACCTCTGAAGCTGAGGTTACAGACTCGATGACATTGTGTTCAGCTTTTATGTGGATGCTGGCGAGCCCTACACCAATCTCCATGCTTCTGTAAGCAGGCACTTTACCAATAAAGCAGTCTGCCCCAAACCCAGGCTTTCGATGATATGAGAAATAAATTAAAATATTTTGTAGGTCTTTATTTATGTTTCAGTGATTTATAAACTACACATTCTAGTAATGTTTATCTACTTAAAGAACTGAAATGTTTACATGTCAAATTTATAGAGCAAAATGACTATGTATTGAAAATTATGTTGACTAAGAGTCTTGTCCCAATGTAGAGGAAAAAAAGATAAACATATGTAGCTGTTACTCCAAGTCTGTGAGGGACTGTGTCTTAGCCAGGGTTCTTTAGAGGAGAGAACAAAGGCTCCTCTGTGTGCACACACACACACACACACACACACACACACACACACACACACACACACACTCACACACACACACACACTCACACACACACACCACAGAAAAAGAGAGAGAGAGACAGAGAGACAGAGACAGACAGAGAGACACAGAGAGAGAGACACACAGAGAGAAACACACACACACACACACACAGAGAGAGAGAGAGAGAGAGAGAGAGAGAGAGAGAGAGAGAGAGAGAGAGAGAGAGAGAGCGCACTTGAGTACCTAAAACTCAGGAAGCATTGCAGAACATGGGATGGAAGGATTTTAAGAGCCAGAGGATCAGGGTGTTTTCTGTGAGACCATGTCTTCTAGGATTCTCTGAAGCTATGCCCATAAAGTCTCACCAACATGAATGCCTAAGTACGAGAGGAAGAAGTCCAACAATAACTAATGTGGATGGCGGAAGCCTACGCAATTAACTACACCCAACTAAGAAATGAGACATCTATTTCTCTCTGGGCAGAAGGCGCTGTCCACAAGTGGGGTAGGTGTGCATTGTATATGTGCATGTGGAGATTAGAAGCCGACACTGTTTTTTTGTTTTTGTGTTTTTTAGACAGGGTCTCCCCCTGAATTTGGAGCCCACAGCTTTGGTGTGGCTGGCTACAAAGAGTTCTAAAGAGCCACCTTGCGCTGGGAATACAGGAACACTCTGTCATGTTGCCTGAGTTCCTAAGTGATACCTAGTGCTAAGGATTGGACTTGGGTCCTGATGCTTGGTGAGCAAACACTTAAGTGATTAAACCATCACCTGAGCCTTAAGTACAATCTTTACGGAGTGCTTCTCCTTTAGTGTCCAGAAAATCATACTTCTGAGGTAAAGTTTGAGAGCACACGATGTAGATTAAACTCCTTCAGAAGCAGAAAGTCAAAATGCTTTCAGTAAGAGGCACAGAATCAAAGCTCATATGAAAGGCATAGGTAGGTACAGCACAACCAGAACTATGTATATCTCCATTTTATTGAATTTGGGGGTGTGTAAAAATTGCTTAGAGTAGTAAGTCTTACTGTTATTTTTATTTGTTTCTTTCTGAATTGAACTAAACAAAAACATTGCCTTCTTCATCATGTCTGATTCTCTCATTCACCCTCCCAAGGCACCAACGATCTGGAAATACAAGTGTGAAATGAGAAAACAGTATCTTCAAGTTTTGTGAGAGAAAGCATTAATTAGAGGAGCAGTTTCAATCCAGAACGGCAGCGTCTGACACCAAATCCATAATGAGCATCAGAAAAAGGTTTTCTGCCCATTACAACTTGCTTGATTCAATTAAAATTTATCTCACATTTTAACCCATGGAGACACTGGAAAAGAGAAGATAATTTATCACATACCAAAAATTAAAACTGATATAAAACAGCCACGGTTATATAGAAGATTAGGTTTTGCATTTATGGGGAAGAAATAGTTTCTTACTGTGGCGGCGGGGACAGGAATTCCATGCAACCCACTGCAGGTGCCCACAGTTCTTCAACCATGGGAGAGCATATGTCCATAGGGCGGTAATAGGGAGATAACCTATTGCATATTTTCTGATTTAATATTTAACCTCTTGTTGTTGATGGGAGTAGGAAGTTAATGAGAACAATTCCTTATACTAGGAACCCTCTGGAAAAATAGAGTCTTTTCTCGAATCATTATGTTTACAATGAATTCATTTGTACTAAAAGATGGGAAATCAGGTAATGGTCTGTTTGTAATATGTTTTCATTTGTTTATAAAATACGAAGGTGGAAGGATTTTACTTTGCAAAGCAGGCCCTAATGATCACCGTGGCTATGAAAAAAGGATCTTGAAGCCGCCGTGTCCTTGCTCTTGACAACTTACAAAAGACCACTTTTTATGATGCAATTCTCCCGGGAATCTGGAATACAATCAGTAATTGATTTTGTTGAGCGATTTAATTGTTTGATAAAAGCATTATTTCATCCTTTAGAATAGTAACCTTGGAGGAAGAGGTCCTGACCCTTCTCTTTTTAATAGTCCTGAAAAGATATGTCTCTAGATTGAATGGCACTGCTAGGTTGGCTCTTGAATTAATTGATTGGTCAATTCAGCCGAATAGTCAATTTATCTTTTTATCTCTTTTTTCATTTATTTTTAGTCCCCGTCCCCCCATTTGTTTCCTTTGGTTTTTCCATGTTGCAGAAGGCAGAACTTCTAGTAGTCCAGAAGTAGACTTTTATATTACCCTAGGTAAAAGAAGCAAATTGCTAAAAGTCATACGCACTCTTAAGGCATAATTTTGAAGTTATAAAGAGCTTGTTTTTTTAATATATTTTCATTATTTTTTCATATATTTTGATTACTTCCCCCAACTCCTCCCAAAACTTACCTATTTCTCTACCATTCAAATTTATTTGTTCTCTCTCTCTCTCTCTCTCTCTCTCTCTCTCTCTCTCTCTCAAAACATCCCAACAAAAATTCAAATAAGAACAAAGAAGCAAAGACAAATAAGACAAAATATTCCAAAACAACCAAAAACTTCACAAAAAAAGCATGGATTTTCTTTTCAGTTGACTAATTACTCCTGGGCATGGAGACTGCCGTGAGGTATGGTTGCTATACCCGTGGGAAACATGCATCTTCCTGGTTCAGTGGGTATTAATTGCAAACAGCTTCGTGATTATGGGTCAGGTTCATGTCCACTTCCATCTCGCAGGGCTGGGACTTCATCTGGCTTGAATCTCTGCAGGTCTTGTGCATAATGCCACAGTCTCTGTGAGTTTATATGTACACCAGTCCTTATGTGTCTGGAAGCCACCGTATCCTTGTGTTAGCCACACTCTCTGGCTCTTATGGTCTTTCTTCCTTCTATTTTCATAAACCCTTGAGCCTTGAGGAGAGGGCTTTGAGGATGGAGACATCCTACTAAGGGCTGAGTGCTCCAAAAACTCTGATTCTCTGCACTGTGTCCGGCTGTCGAGCTCTGTGTTAACTGCAGTCTAGTCAAGAAGGAGCTTCTTTGATGAGGGTTGAGCAAGTCACTCATCTATGGGTTCTATGTCACCAGGAGTACTTTTATTACCATGTTTCTTTAGAATAATAATAATATTAACTTTCCCCTAAACTTTGCCTCATTTTCTTCCCATAAAGTGAGCCTTACACTCAACAAAAAAGTGCTTGGCTACTTCCATAACATGTGTGCCGGTAATGCACCAGAATATCTGCAGGAAAAGTGCTGTGCATTGCAGGGTTTGTGTATGGATGATATTGATGACTGCCTTTCTCCGATAGTGTGCAGTTCCTTTCAGCACCACGAATGGTAGTGAATTGGAGTGGAACTTCTAGTTAGGAAGCAACTCTTATTTTCAGTGTTTGATGACATAAGTAACTGTTGTCTTCAGCAGTTAACACCTTATCATCAGGTTTTGGAGAATGATCAATATCTTTGGCAGTAGCCTCTGGTATATGTGTAGTTCCACCGGGGCCCTTTCGCCCATGACTCAGAGGATGAACCCCACTCCCGGCACTGGAAGCTTTACTTGGTGGGATGTCTAGTTGGGACACTGTGACTCCATTCAGTTTCCTTTCATCTATGTGTGTATTCTAAGAAGCTCATGCAGTAGTAGTTTCCCATGTTTTTCAAATGGCCGTTAATGTTTGTTAACCTTCCATACATTCCCTCCTTTAATCTCCTCGTCCATTCCCCACCTATTTAATCCTCTTATCCTGGTTTCACACTTATCTCTCCGTGACAATATATTCTATTTTCCCTTCCTAGGGATATCCCCTCCTCCCCACATGGTCCCTTCTAGTTGTCTAATTCTATGGTTATTTGGATCTTAGCATGCAAATTGAAAACTTAAAAGCTACAGCCATATATAAGACAGAACATATACTATTTGCCTTCTTGGGTCTGGTTTACCTTACTTGAGATGATTCCATTTTTTTAGTTCCATCTATTTACCTTCAAATACCATAATTTCATTTTTATCAAGGGCTAAATAATTTTCCATTGTGTAAATGTACCACATTTTCATTATCCATTTATCAGTGGATGGAAAATTAGATTGTTAAAAACCATCTTTCATTTAACAAAACCTGGGGTGGACTTTGTTTTTAATTCTGTGAATCTCTTGATCTGTTCTGTTTACAATCTTCCGCCATCCCTTAAGGTCAGATTCCTTTACGGTAAGTGACTTCTAATCTTCTTGCTCGTAGGTTTAGAAGCACTTGATTCCTCACCGTTTCTGAGTCGAAGTTATACTAGGACTTTGAAGTCTGGTGGTGATGCATTTATATTACACAAAGAATATAATTTATCCTTTTCATAGCCTCCCATGACCAGACTTGTTTATTCCTGACCTGGTTCAGTGGACGTGGGGACCTGTTGTTAGTAGGCATCCTGGCAATAAACTCAGTGTACACTCCTGCTGTATGTTTTAGCAGAGTTTTTGAAACTGTGAGTTGTGGCCACAAAGGGAACTGTGCAACCAAGTGTGTAGGTCATAAAAAATTTGGTGATACTACAAAGTTTCTGAACCTACAACAACCAAAATCAATTCAAAATAAAGTGTGTAACAAATCCAGAGTGCTTCTGGCAGTGCTCCCCTGGGTAGTATTGTGGCAATCACTACAAAATTGTTCTGAACACACAACAGGGACACTTGGCATTGAGTATGCTACCATGCCAGGCCACACCAATTAAAACTGTTTGAAGTACCCCAGATCAGATGCGAGACTGTTGTGTTTTATGAATTGCAGTGTACTTTTTTCTGCTCATAGAAAGTTGTTTTCTGTGTCTATGAAAACATAATGATTTAATGATGGAAAACAATACGTGTGTGTGTGTGTGTGTGTGTGTGTGTATGTGTGTGTGTGTGTATGTGTGTGTGTGCGTGTATGTATGCATATGTGTGTGTGTACATATGTGTGGGTTTGTATGTGTGTATGTATGCATATATGTGTGTGTTTGTATGTGTGTATGTATGCATATGTGTGTGTGTTTGTATGTGTGTATGTGTGCATATGTGTATGTGCATTTACCACCATTATTTAGGATGTCAATAATCAAATTCTTGTGTTTCATAAGGAAGTTTTATTTTAAAAACTGATGTTTAACTTCAAAAGTCCTTAGCCTATTATTTACTGTAACTTGGCACTCTAGGATTAAATACTACAGAAATAACAATTCGGGAACAAATTCTATGACTGTCCATCCCATCGCCTTCCTGCAGTAGAAAATTGAGCCTCTAAGCAGTAGTTTATTTGGCTTGCACTAAAAGGCTAACTAAATTATACTGGGTTGGCAGGATTTTTGTGTGACTTTTCAAAAAAAAAAAGATCTTTTCCAATTATTTATAAGTTTTACTCTGTCAGTCACAGAAAATTTTAGACTTGCATTAAGAGATCTGTATATTTGAGTTTGGGTAAACTTGACTTTGCGTGGCCCACTAGGGAATTTAATTTTTTTTTTCAGTTTGGTTTCTACTTTTTTTTTCATGCATATATTAGGGTAGTCAAAAAATCTTAAAAGAAATCCAACACCAGTCAAGAGCCAGCACACATCCAGTGAGGAACGGATTCTATTTATTGTTAAGGAAGTTGTGATGGTGTTAATTGCCAGCCTGATAGAATCTAGAACCCTCTAGGAGAAGGTCCTCTGAACACGCTTGTGAGGGATTTTCATGATTGCGCTGAGGTAAAGAGACCCACCCAGGTGGGTTGGAACCAGTCCTGAGCTAAGATCCCTGTAGCAAAAGGAGCTGAGCTGTAAGCAGCTGGCCCATTCTCCTTCCTTCACTTCCTGACTCTGGCTGCAATGTGACTGCTTAAAGCTACCGCTGCTCTGTCTTCCTCCATGGAACTCTGAGATACGTAACTCCGTGTCCTGTAAGTTGCTTCTGTGAGGGTATTTATCACAGAAACAGGAAAAGAATTCATAAAAGGACTCTGGGTATTTAAAATTACAAGGCTGGGCACAATTATTGGAAGGCTGAAATTATGAGTTAAAAAAAACTCAAGTATTATTTTGGACTTGTTGACTTTTTTTTTTTCCCACAAATGGAACCTTGCCTCCCGTGAGCACGTTGTCTTGTCCTACTCTAGATCTGCTGATGGTGTTTTCAGTGGCCTGCTTACCAGAAGAATATCTCATGGTAACGCTCTTTAGGATTTTTTCAGTGAGGAAGCTCCCGCCCATCTAAAATCAGTTTAAGAAATAAGATATCATATAGTAATATAAATGATTATTTCAAAGAAAATGTGTAGATTTTACTAAAAAGTACATCTTACTTTGTCTACAATTGGGGTTGCATTGACAGGGGAAAAAAAATCTACATTCCTACTTAACATAAGCCCCAGGATCTCATATTTGCATCAAACATGGCACAGGACCAGAATTCATGATTTAGAGTGTCAAAGGTTGTCAATAAAAACACGCGCAGCTGTGGTAATTTCACTAGTCACACACCTGCAAACACCGGGATGTGTGATCAGAGTTCCAGTTCTTTCCCAGGCCTGCCAGCAGCAGCCTGTCACCACTCTCTCACTTCTCTCTCACCTCTTTTCCCGCCACCGTCTGGTCCCTGTCCCCGCATTCCGTCAGACCTGCTTATTTTCTCCCTTCCAGTGGCCGTTTCTTCCTCCTCCCATGGAGCATCTGGCTTCTGCGCCATCGCACATTTCGCACGAGTCTGTGGCTCCTTCTCGTTCTTCCCCTGGCTTCATAGCAGCGAACTCTCTCCTAAGTCTCTGTTCTGCTTCTCAACACAACCGTCCTCCCTTCTCGGTTTTCTTCAGATGGCTGCTTCTCTGCTCATTGCCCTGAAGGCTGGATCTTTGCATTCCTTTCTTTGTCTTCTCTGTGAACATCTTTCCTAAACAAACTTCTTTTTATATATTTGGTGCTAAAATATATAAAATATATAACTAAAAAAAATGCTGGAGGCTGGCTAAATTATAAAGAAAATAGGCTAATTTTAGTTGGCCATCCAGAAAGTAAAACAAACAAAACAAAACATAGACTAGCACTGATGTGTTATTTGGTGAAGACCGTTTGCTTAGTCATGACATAGGAGAGAACAGACATATAATGAGTTATGGAAAATAAGCCAAAGGGTTATTATGCCAATAGGCAAATGATTTTAAATCATCACCATTCCTATGATGATTCATCCATCCACACGTCCATAAAGATGGGGATCAATTCGTTCTTAAATTAGAATCATCATGACATAACTATCACTTAACATTCTCCCTTTATCATGTGACCTTGCAATATACTCTTAATAAAAAAGAGTAAATTTTGGCAGACACATTCCCAGCATAGCATACCTTCGTGGAGTACAATGGCGTTCTTTCCATTCATGTGCCATGTTGATGAATACTGATTTTCAACTTGGCTGACTTGAGAGACTCCCAGGAGTTGAGAAGCACTCATGCCTCTGGGTGTATCCATCAGGAGTTTTTCAGAGTTGGTTGGCAACTCCAGGGGAAAGACTCACTTGAAATCTAATAACACCATCCAGTGGGATAAGAGGCCAAGTAGAATATAAACAGGAAGAGGAGGTCAGCTGGCCCAGGCCTGCCTTATTTCTCTCCCTCTGTCTCTGTTTTCTAGCAGACATATGGTGGACATTTCCAATATGCCACCTCCTTCCAGCAGTGTGCTCAGTCTACCCACAGACCCAGAAATAATGGAGCCTTCTGAGGTTGAATTCAAATCTGCAAAGCCATGGGCCCAGAAACGTATTTTCCTTCTTTAAATAATTTCACTCTGGCATTTGTAGCCATGAGATAAGTCAGACTGGCACAGCTGGCAGAAGCTGACTTGTCCTTTGAACTCAATTCAGATGTCTACAGCAAACAGTTAATGGCGTGTTTGCCCCAAGATGCAGGCTCGATCCAAGCTTACGTCTTAAGAATTTGAGGATCAAGTCTGGGAGCCATAGAAACTTTTTCACATTCAGATGCAGTGTATAAGCAGAGAATGCCAGTTTGTAGATTAGAATAATGAGGATTTTTATTAATACAACAGAAATGAAAGAGAAGAGCAGAGATAAGGGCTACTGAGGGAACCTAGGAGCTTTTGCCCCTGAATGCTCTGCTGAGACTCGAGTGGCTGCACTGGCTCAGGATGTTCCTGGAAAGTTGTGCTGTTCGTTGGGAGTAGCTTGACTCAACGCTCTTAGCTAGGATTCCTACTGCTGCGTTGAAACCCAACAACCAACAGGAACTTGGAGGAAGAGTTTCACTTCCTGTTTTGTATAACACCTCACCATCAAAGGCAGCAAGGGCAGGAACTCAGCAGAGCAGGAACCTGGAGAGTTGATGCCAAGGCCAGGGAGGGGTGCTGCTAACTGGTCTGCTCCTCATGACTTGTTCAGTCTAATTTTCTTTTCTTTTCTTTCCTTTTTGTTTAGAAGCCAGGACTACCAGGTCAGGGACAGCATCATCTACAATAGACTTGTCCCTCCCTAATTAATCACTAATTAAGAAAATGCTTTTCTACCAGATATTCTGGAGGCATTTTTATTTGAGGTTTCCTCCTTTCAGGTAACTCTAGCTTGTGTCAAGTTGACATTAAAGTTAGCCAGTACAAAAGCTATTCATTTAAAAACGAGCAAGCAAGCAAGCAAACGAACAGACACCCATCCCTAGTTGGTAAGACCCCTGTCTCCTGGGCAGATCTACTTCTACATCCCATGCTTCTAATTTTATTTCTCCTTCACCAGAACCTTTATCTCCCAGCACAATGCCCTGTTCCTGCCCTTCTCTCCAGCTCAGTGAACATTCTTTTGTTCATCCTCCAGGTTTTGAAAATTGTAATAATTTTGACTCCTCCTACATCCTCCCACTTCCTCATCTAATCAGTCAAATCCTGGTATTTACTTGTCTGTTTAATTATTGTGGCCATTCTTCCACTTAAGCCTGATGACTATTCCCCTATTAGATGGTTTTGTAACTGGTCTTCCTGCTTTCTAGTCCTGCCGTCATTCAGTGAGGTTGTCGCCCAGTGTGTTGCCATCCTGCATTCAGGGGTGTTCCTGATGCACCTCACTGTTGACTCTTCAGCTTCACCTCTATGCTGCTGTCTTTGTATGATGTGCATAGGCCATCTAGAAATACAGACAACTATAGTGTATAAGATAACTTCTGTCCTCTATTTCTTGATGGTAACTGCCTATTTACTAAGAGCCTATAAGCCCCTTAAGATGAGAAGTAGTAGTCTTTGTTTTGTTTTTTTAAGATGGAGTTTGTCATGTGATATTCATCTAGTAAATATTTTTTGAATGCACACATTTGTTATGCATATACTTCTGTACCAATAGGAGTATAGGTGCAAAACTACTGGCTTGAACTTGTCAGGCAAGGACAAGGTCCCTTTCAATGAACTACATTTGGGAATGGTAGCATGGTGGTTACTGTGGGTTCAGGGATTTTTTTTTTGATTATTGCTTAGCAATCTTTATAATTTTCAACAGCCAGATCTTTACGCACTACTTCATACTCATCTTTTGGAACAGGCATTGATTCTTTGACATGTAGCTGGTCAGGTAGAATAGATTCTACTCTCTGTAAGCTGCTGGCATTTTTCTTGGTGCCTTCAGTTTTTTAGCTCCCTGAATTTTAAAAGGTAATTTGTGAACACCGCAATATGAAGACCTTTGAACACTAACAATTGTGCGTGTGGCAGAAAAATTAACTACTTAATTGTGTGAATCTGAGCCTATGTGGATCAGTGCTGGGTTGACTTTGCAGTGATTGGGAAGGCTAGACAGCAATGTGCATGTGCAATATCACCAGAGATTTACTACAGTGCTTGATTTCAAACTACTCAGGCTTAAAACTAGGAGAATGTATTTCATTCAAATTGCTAGACCCCCTTCATCTCTTGTTAAGGTTTAGCTACAGAGAATTAAAATTATATTTGTTACTGAAGTGTATGTGAGCTAGGGTCATCTTGACCCTTAAGATTTAGGATAGGACCATATTCTCTATCTTTGAATCGAGGCTACCCATTTCCCTTTAAAGAATTCCTATGACTTCAGAAAAGCCTTATGCTTTTGTGCTTACCTGACTGCAAGTTTCAGCATTGCCTGACTTCTCATTAATGCCCCTTATAGTTCCTGACCTTGAACCTTCCATTGTTGCTACTGGCCGTGGTGGGTGTGTTGCTCTTTCTTGACTCTGCAGCAAGATACTAAGAATGATAGAGTTACACACTGTAGAACCAAGTTATTGAAAAGTGTAATTAGGAAAGCATAAGCTTTTAAGAGTTACTTGGCTCAACACTCCCTGTGGGTGGTTGTTTGCTGGTCACACTGCCTGCTGAATGTCCCATTTCTGACCCTCTGTGGTGCTTCTCTGACCCTCCCTTCCTGGACTGCTTCTGGGAATTTATAATCCCCTTGAGTTGTACAGAATAATTCAGCTCTCTCTAGCATTTTCCCCCAAGTCTGCCTTCTTTGCATATTTAAAATCCACCTAGTAATTCAGTCAAACAACAGATGCATGGACTCATTTAGGAACACAAATGATAACCTTCCTCTGTTTTCCCCTCATCCAGATTCGGCTTCTTTAGAAGACTTAAGGTTTAAAACTGTTCTCTTTTTTTTCTGTCTAGCATAATACATTTCTTCTGAGCTGGATGTAGAGAAACAGACTTTTGGTTAGTCCACAGGGAAATAAAAACTGGAACTCATCAATAAATAAGGGGCCTGATGTTTTAACAGTCAGCTGTCACGAAGTCCATCCCCAGTGATCCTTACAGAGCAGAGAAAGCCCCTCAGCTTCTCTGCAGATCCTTTTCACTATGCACATTAGAATTACTTGAGTGAGGAGAATTTTTTTTCCTATTGTAGTCACCTTGTGGAGCAAGGACGGATGACACAGGAAAGCCGGTTTGCTTTGTCTTTATGCTAGTTTTCTTGTGAGGCCTTTTCTGATATAAAGAGTTCAAGCAAGGGCCAAGGAGAAAAGAGACATATAGCCATCAAACACAGAAATCCATCCTGTGGAGAGATTGGGCCTGCCTGTCTAGACATATGTTATATTGATTTTCCTTCTTTCCTGCCTGGGGTGATCACTATTCTTGCAACATTACCTCAATTTAAGAGTTGTTCACTCAGTGAGCCATGATTAAAGTACTTAGAACATTTTAAGAATTTCTTTAGGGGTTAACAACCAAATGAATTACCAAGGACATTGTGAGGTAGGGGCTGAAGCCAGGGTCATGGACACAACAATTATCCACATAGGTAAGGTTCTAAGAAAGCTAAGGGTAAGGCCAGGGAGAAGTCATATTTCAGTTAACATCTACAATGAGAATGATTCTTTCAAACATGAAGATAATTCAAATAAAGTAGTCGATGAGGGAAGAGAGCCCCTAATATTTATCCAGCAAGAGTGACTTGCTGAGCCTATGTCAAACAATGAGTATGGCCTGAGGTTGGGGCTGTCAGAACCTTTCTTCACATATTGGTAAGTAATATTATTTCTTATTGAAAGCAAAGATTCACTGTTGAACAGTTTGCATCGGGTAAGAAAAAACAGATAAAAAGTAAGCAACCAATGAACCAAACAAAATGGCCTCTGAGGCCAACACTATGAGCTTGAAGAATAACTCAGTGAAGAGTTCTTATGTCTTGAAGAAAATTTTAATCCCAATCCAGGGCTTCTAACCTGCCTTTGACCATTTAGATCCTGATAAAAAACACATTAAATAGCACAAGAACTGGGGAGATATCTACTCTCCATACTATTAGAACCTACTTTTCTAGCAATAACCCTGGGTTATCACTTACCTTGTTTCATCTGGGCTGCTCTTAACTCCAATTGACTATCCCTCAGGGCCTTGTCATCATGGCTTACCAAACCATGGTAGCTTCTTTTCCATTCGCCTTCTCTCCGTCTCTCTCTCATGGTTCTCCTCTGACCTCCAGCCTGGGAATCCTAAAGCCCATCTATGTCTCTTTGACCTTGCTACTGGCTGTTGGCATTTTTGGGGACAAGGTCACATAGTGTCACTTGGGTTTATGTGAAGTCTCTTGTCTCTGGGGTAACCAGCTCTTGAGGAACCAGTATTAGCATTAAAATATAAGCAGCATCAGGACAATCTATTACACATGTGAGTGTACATGTACGTGTGTGCATATGCATGCACATGAGTGTGAATGTGTTTGTATGTGTGTGTGTGTGTGTTTACATGTGTATGTTCATGTATAGCTGTGTGTTTGCCCCAGTACAAGCTTGGTGTAATTCATTCCGTAGGCACTATTTATCTCTTTTGTTTTTTGAGGTAGGGTCTTTTACTGGTCTTGAACTTACCTGGGTTGACTGGGCAATAAACCCCACAGATTCACCTCTCTACACATGAATCCAACACTATTCTGTCTCTTTGTATGTGATTCTGGGTTCAAATTCAGGTCTCTATGCCTGTAAGGTAAGTATTTTGACTGAGTATCACTCTAATCCAGTGATTGTGTTTTCTAAACCCACCCTCTATTAGGTATTTTCTTCTCAAAAATCTGAGGAAACCAGCTCCTATTTTCATTAGTATTTTTGTATTTGTTCTAGCTCAGAATGTATTTCTGGCATTACTGACCTCTACTTCCAGACAGGCAAACTTGTGCAGGCAAGGCTGAAACAACCATCTCCACAGAGAGCATTTCTATCGTTCTACAAAGTTCCACTGTGTATCTCACCATTAGTACACCATCTCTTTGTAGTTTTCAACATACTATTCTTCTTAAGCTCCTTTGGGTCTGGATAAATCACAAAGGTACACCTATGTGGTTCATGTTGAGTTAAGGCAGGATTTTTAGATTTAACAAATATTCAAGACCGAGGCACATTTTACAGAACACCTTGCCAGCACGCCTCAGAACTATGGGCTCATGAATAAAAAGCAAAGTCTGGGAAATTGTCATAGCCCACAGGGCACGGGGGAGTCATGGTAACTAAGTGCAGTGTGGTATCCTTGAGAGGATGCTGGAATAGGAACAGGGCATGGATGGAGAAGCAGGTAAATTCTGCATGAATTCTGGGGTTGAAATAATAGCAAGGTACCATTGTTGTTTTCTTATATTTGGTGAATGTAAAATGAAGACACCGAGAGAAACTGAAACAAAGTAAGGGACACTCAAGAATTGTTTGTACCATTACTGCAGTCTTTCTGTAAATATAAAGAACCCTAAACAAAAAAATGTATAAAACATTCAAAACATTAGCTGTATAAGGGATTAATACACATATAGATTATAAAAACCCTGAGTTCTGAATCAGATCCATTTGCAATCAAATATCAGCTCTTCCCAACACTTGCAAACACAATTAGGACTCATTTCGCTGAAGTCATAATCATTTTCTTTCACATACTTCTTTGTACCCTTTTAAGTAGCAAAAGCAGTTTGAAATCAAGCATCAAAGAACATTTACAAGCTGGAACTATATTGGACAGATTAACCTTTCTGAGCACTTGTTTTCACATCTGTGAAATGCAATAATTCTTATTTCATAGGATTGATCTGAGGACTAAACACTGAAAACAATCCATGAGGAAGAGTACAGGAGCTGTTTGGAGCAAGGGCTTCTTTCTTTCTTCAGCACAGTAGCTCTTGTGAGCTAGCATGACACGAAGGAGTAAATCTCTGTCTGAAGATCTGAAGCGAATAAACTTACCTTCTATGAAATAAAAACATACTGTCCATTATTTTTCAGTAACCCATCATCATCGTCCTTGTCATCATCATCACCACCACCACCACCACCAACACCATCATCATCATCATCATCCTTATCATTTCAGATCCTTTCTTGACTGTCTTCTCAGTGTCATGACAACTGTGGGCCATTGGCTTCTGTAATTCTTTGAGCTCCTCTAGTCATAAGGGAGTGTATGTACTAAAGAGAATCTTCCACAAGCTCTAGACAAGTGGTTCTCAACCTTCCTAATGCTGAGACCCTCTAATACAAACCCTCATGTTGTGGTGACCCCAATCATTAAATTATTTTCATTGCTGTTTCATAGCTGTAAGTTTGATACTGTTATGAATTGCAATATAAATATCTGTGTTTTGCAATGGTCTTAGGTGACCCCTGTGAAAGGGTCATTCAATCCTGAAGGGGTTGTGACTCACAGGTTGAGAACCATTGCTCTGGAGGAAGTGCCCTGACTCCACGTGTGCCACCTCTCTCCAGTTCTGTTGCAGGATGATACTGCTTTGTCTTAATGACAAAGTCCTTTGAGCACTACCACCGGGGATATATTAAAGTTACTTTTCCTCTCTTCAAAGTTTAGGCTTGAAAACATTAAAACAGATGGTGGTACTTGGAGGGTAATTAATTTTCCTTTGGAGGAATAATCACTTTCTTTAAAAATAAATTAATACCTCCCTCTTTTTTTCCAAGAGGTAATGGTTTAGTAAATTGAGCAATGAACTGGGATGCCCTTGACCAGGACTTAGGGGGAAAGAAGACATCCTTTTTGATTTTGACTCTGTCTGGTTGTATAAATGTGAGCTCTTCTCCTTTTGAGCTGCTGGAACAATTAAAGGAGTCAGAACAATTTAGGCCCTTAGCATGTACCCAGCACAGAAAGAGACAATTTTATTATTAGATCAAATAGAAATTGCACTACTGATACATTAAAATATTGTGTGGATAAGAGTCTTATCAGGATATTGCTTAAGAATATTCCACAGGTTTCTGGTGTACAGGATCCACTTTCACAGTAGCATTGGTAGAATTATTGATGAATGACCAACTTGTCCTTTATATTTCATAGTACAAAAATAATTCAAGGAGATCGTTTCTTTTTTGTGGATAGGGATGCTTAAAATACAACAAAGCACCAAAATTATAAAATGCAATCTTAGTAGGGGCTCATGTGTTAATATTCTAGGGGAAGTTCTTAAAATATTTCAACAACAAAGGTTCTTACCTGTTTATAATTTAAAACTTTTTACATTCCTAAGTTGTGAACTTCCTATCAGATCTAGGATACCAAGTATTCTATGAGGTTGAAACACATTTTGTTTTGTTTATATCCACAAATGTTCGCATAGCTCTTTGCTTCTTGAATTTTCATAGCTACCTAAATAAAATAACAACAACATTGGGGAGAAAGTTATTGTGTGATCATGTTCTTGAGCTTTTTATGGGTTTAGTTTCTGCCAGGGGCATATTTATTGGGCAGAGATTATCATAACATCCATATTTTAGCATAATAGAAAAGGTATTTTAATATTTAATTCAAAATAAGAAGTGATTATTTGTGCAAAAATGAACTTGGGGTTTATTTTACCACATCCTTTTCAGTATGTGGAAAGATATTGGAAGCCTCACACCCTTGGGAATCACACTGATAATATGAGGACAGTAGAACCCACATTTCATTCAGCACAGACGGCTCAGAGTTTCAGCAACAGACACCCTAATTTCCTTTCTGCAGAATATTATTGGGAAAAATTCAAACATTAGTGACAAAGAGTGTTTAAAGACTTGTTCAAGCAAGTCTATAAGAAAAGGCGTTTTTGAAAATACGTTTCTAATTGAAAAAAAAGTATTATATCACTTCCTCCTCCATTTCCTCCCTCCAGTCCCTCCCAGCTACCCTTTCTCAAATTCTTTCCATGTGTATCCCACTCTCAAATTATAGTCCCTTTTAAAAACAATTACTGTAATGCATGTATGTATACATGCATGTGCGTATATGTATATAAAAACATAACTCACTGAGTCTATTTTTGTTGTTGGTTTTCAAGACTGACTATTCCAATTATCAATGGGGGAGATAATCTCTAATAAAGGAAGTTATCATTAAGAGACAAAAACCAAGGGTAAAAATTTTCCTAGTCAGTGATTCAATACAGTGTCAACATAGTACACAGAAGAAGGATCCCAACACAGCAAGCTTGATCTTCCCTGTGACAATGGATTGAAGGGGGATGTCAGATCACACTGAATATCCTGTAGGCCCTTTTGTATCATGGTCTATAGAGTAAATAGAATCTAATTCTCATTTTCTTTTTCTAGATTTGGAAACAATTTGGAGAAAAGAGTAAATCAATGCCAGTGGTCATTCTAATACTGTTCTGAGTCAAGGAACCTCTCGGAAACTCTTTCATGAATTTAGTTAGAATCTGAACTGATGGAAACAGGTAGAAGACATTTCAAGGTTAACTGTTAGCATTATTTTAGTGTTTCCTGTTTTGTTAAAATGCATTCTGTGTTAATGACGGGGAGAATATTTCTGAGATTTTGGAGATTAGATTTTAATCAGCCCTAGAATTTTTATCATCAATATTGGATGATGTACTTCTAATTTTATGAATGGATTCATTCCCTAGTCTTCATTCTGTCTTCATGGTGAGAGACACCTATGAGTTCCTGCTCCAGTGGGAGCCAGTGCACTCAGTGGCTTTGCCTCTGAGTGAATGGTGTGAATGGGTCTTTTCCTTCATTCTCAGTTATTTCCTAGGTTTTGTTAACTGAAGTTTCTAAAGTCACAGGTTTGGCAAAGAAGTGGGAAAAGAAATGAAATAGAAGAAAAAAATTTTAACTAGTAAATCAGTAACTGGCCTAATTAAGCTTTTAGGCTTCCTTGTCTTAGGTGACTTTGGAATTATTTTTCTGGAGCCTTTATAGTTGGGTTAATCACCAACTACTTTAACTTAAACAACATCTCTTTCTTTTTGATTTCTTACTTCTGACTTTGATGACACCTCTAATACTCTGGTTACCATTTTCTGTAAACTCACTGTTATTGTGTCTGTCTCTGGCTGGATCCAGCTTGTAATGATCCACTTAAATGTTGTTTTAAATCATGCAGGCCAGTATTGTGGCACTTGCCTATATGTCTGACATGTGGGATAAAAAGAAAGGGGGATGATAAATTTGAGAGTTAGTCTATATAGTGAGCCTAGTGAGATTCCTGTTTTTAAATAAAATAATAATAATAATGATGATAATAATAATAGCTAGCATTCCCACAGAGTCCTTCATCAGGTCAAGATTAAATGTACCTGAAAACAATGTCCATATCTTATCCCCAAATATGTAAACATGACCTAACTCATATAAGAGGTCTTTGAGGATGTAATTAAGAATTTTTGATATAGATACAGAGAGGAATGAATACCATGTGAACATCAAGGTAGAGACTGTAACTAGACAACCTCAAGTCATGGAATTCCTTGAGTTATCAGAAGCTAAAAGAAATATGAAATGATTGTCTTAGAGCTTCTGGAGAAGCATGATCTCTTCTACCAACTTGATTTTGGATTTACAGTGTCTAGATACATTTGTGGAACTTTAACTTATCAAGCTTGTGGTAGCTTGTCATTGCAGCCCTACCCCAGTGTTGGGTCCTAGGCAGGTGTAGCATGCTAGCTTTTTGCTCTAACTTTCAGGTATTTAACAGTGTGGTATGCTGTCAGAACTCTGGAGGGTATATGTCAAATTCTTCAGGTAATTTTCCAGCCTTTCACTCGTCATATTTGTTTCTTTGAAGTAGACTTTACTTTGTGTGACATTGTGCCTGGAGAAAATAAAACAAATGTCTACTCAATTCAGATAGGGGGTTAGCCATGGATAAAAGTACAGATCAAGGCTTAAGTTCTTGAACTAATGCTTGTTATTGAAGTCACTTCAAGGACTAGCAGTCAGAAATGACTAAAAATCATGTCTAGTGCCAAAGCCCATTCCAGTATGGTCAAAAAGCTGTAGCACATTATATAGCCTGTAAGCAACACAACAGGTTGGAGCGTGCCCATTTCAAGTTCGATTCTCTCCCACACAGACGTCATTACTTCTAGACAGCTCAGCTTATCTGAGGGTCTCTCAGAAGATGTCAGTGCTTATGTATGGTTGGGAAAGGGAGACATGATGATTTGAATGACCAATGTCCTCTATAGCCTCAACTATTTGAATCCTTGGTCCATAGCTGGTAGTGCTGTTTGGGGACTCTTAAAAGGTGTGGTATCATTAGAGGATGTATGTTACTGGAAGTAGGCTTTTTAAACTCTCACACCATTTCTAGTTCTCTGTTTTATGCTTGATGTTTAAGAATTGAGCCCCCAGCTTCCTACCACCATGTCTTTCTCCATCATTTGGGTTCTTATCCACTAAAATTTTAAGCCCAAATAGACTCTTTCTTTTATAAACTACCTTAGTCCTGATTTTACCAAAGCAATAGAAATTAACTAACACAGGAAAGGTCTAGTAAATCTGCTAAGTTTCAGAAACTTCCTGACACCACTGAATTGTTTACTTTCTGAGCTTAATGAGTTTCCATGAAGGATGGAATGCTTCAGCCTTTTATAGCAGTATGTTGTTTTATCTTGTCTTGTTTTTCTTTTAAATCATCGTGTGTCTTAAGATACTTTTCTACAAGATAGAAGGTTTTAATCTAGAGAAAACTGCTATACAACAAATTATCACATAGCTTTATCCAAAGAAACATTGAAGCCTTCTCTGTTCGTTTTTTTTAATCTCAAGTATTTATATATCCATCCTATACTTCTTTGTAAACATTATCAAACTTATACCTGGTAAACAACTTGGGAAATGGAACCTGCCCATCAGTTGTCTCTCTCCTCCCATATATTTAGAAGGTAAAGATCTAACCAACATCTCAAAACTCCAATGCCATGCTAGCTAATAAAATACAAATAAAATCTTACAATTTTATGTCAAATGTGTCTTTTTCTTAGTGTTTTATGTTTTAAAACACTTTTGGGATCTTTCTTTACATTTATAAAGTTTGCCTTAAGTTTCTAGTGCAGCCTCTGACCTATGGCAGCAGCTGCCCAGGTCCTTATCCCAGATGGTCTGCACCTACTCTCACCTTGTCCTCTCCTTTAGCAAATAAGTCCTGGCTATTGCACAAGAAACATTCATGCTTCTTTTCCAGATTCTGTCAGTATCCTGGTTTGCCTAAAGGTTGAATAGAGCTAATTTGTGGATCCCATGAACTCAGCAGGTTCCAGCCAGCTCTCCGGCTGTTAGATGGAGACAGTGAAAACCATCATTCCATGTTGGGTTTTTTCCTTCCTCTTGGTAGAGGAAACAATAGATCCCTATTAGGAGAGAAGCATAGACACGATATCTCATGAGATGTATGAGGGTCATTGGGGTCATCCAGTGATATAGGCTGCTGTTTAAGAGATGACTAAGTCCTACTTTAAGAAGTAGGCATAAAATCTGGTAAAATAATGAAATAGTTTCTCATTGCTACCTTCTGTTTATTATAGCTGAATGCATTCTGCTTTTTGTCTTTATTTATTTTGAATTGCTTGTGGTTTGCATGTATCCAAACTCTCTGTGTTATTAGTAAATATGTGTTAGAGAAGTATGAACATTCATAGGTAGGCCTATGGTCTTAGAAATTACCACCTCTTATGCCTTTAGGATGTTGGTATTCAAAAGGCTACAGGGTAACAAATAGCACCATATCCAGAGGAGTTCCTGCCTTCATTTGGATTGTGTTATGTACTAATTCTCAAGCTTCAGAGAAATCAAGTGAAACAAGAGAAGCAAGGGAATTGAAAAGTTGAGCCTGCTACTATTAAAACCTGATCTGAAAAAAGTTCTGGATTTGGATCAATGTTCTTAAAAGCTTTCTCATTGGGAAAGAGTAAAGGATTTTGCTTTGTATATGAGAAGGTATAAGGTAAAAGCAGGCTAAGGATGAAAAGGACAATTTCACATCAATGTAATCAGTGTTGCTCCCAAACACGAGGACTGAGGTCTTCTGGTATCACAGTCATGTTACTGGCAAGAGGCTTCACCTACTGAAGAATTAGTTACTGTCAGTAGCATTGTTATGGTCAAATATACACGATCAGTCTTGGATTCAACTAGGCGTTTAAATGAGTCCCTCTCACTAGTTAAACATCCCTCCCCCAGCCTCTGAGTCTCCACATCCTCTGTGAAGGCAAACAGGGATTAATATCTGGTATAATTGGGGTGATGATTAGATATTGTGATGGCACAAACAATGTATGTGCATTTGACACACAGCAACCACTCAATCCATGATGACACTGCAACTACAATTTCATAATGGCTGTTGCATACATAGCCTTTGGTCCTCAACTGTCTTGTCTGTTACTTCTGTTACTGGAAGCTTACACAATTCTCACACAATTTGGCCAATTTCTGCTACCATCTTTCTTTCTTGTTAGCGTAGACCGCTTCCTTTTTGGAAGGAGTCTTCCTTTCTCCCTTCCTTTAAAGACATCATTTCTCTCCCTATTTTAGCGCAATTGGGTTCTGGAGTACAGATAGGGACCGAGGACAGAATCTTAGAGGACAAAAACAATGACTCATAAGGAATTCAGTGGAGAACCAAAAGATAATAGGAAACTCTGACAAACATAGAGGAGCTTCAGGGAAGATGCTGAACAAACAAGTAAAATGTAGCCTTTTTCTATATAACTGAATAGAAAGCTGTTTTCTTGAGACATCAGCCATATATATCCACATACCAGCTAGGTTGTGGCTCCAGAATCACCTAGCAGAGAATGTATCAAGACAGTTCTCAGAGACCACTTCTGACCACAGTGAAGCGATGGTTAAACCCACCCACACTGGGCATGGAACGCAGATGTTCCTCAGCTTACAATTCAGTAATGTGCTCACCAACCACCATAAAATGAATGTCATCATGAATCAAATGCATTGAGTACATGTCATCCTACAGAACACCATAGCTTAGCTACAGAGTCCTCGGTAGACATTTGTTCACTTGCTGTCCCGTGGATGAGGACCATTTGCTATTGCTCTCTGTAACATCAGTGAATGCCACTACATGCTACTGGCTTGGAAAAGATCAGATACCAGACTTGGAATATGGCTTCTATTGAAAAATGTATTGCTTCCGTGTCATTAATGAAATGACCTATATTTTCAGCAATCTTAAATCAGAGTCCTAATTCTCCCCTAGTTTAGACTTTGGCATTTGCACCTGTTCGTAGGACAGTAAGTGACACAGAGACAGCGATTTATCCAGATGGGAGAAAGGAAACCACTGCAAACATCTCCTGTGTCTCAGGACTAATAGAAGCCACTTAGTCAGGTTCAATATAGGGGAGAAGTCGGTCATTTGCTTATGTTATGAAACTCTGAGATTCCAACCTATTTATTCCTCCTCTGAAGGAAATCATGTACTTACCAATCATAAAATAGTGTCTAAAGTGAGGTGTCTGCTTTGCTTACAGAGTGAACGAGTTCGAACAAGTGATTTGTTACATATTCTGCTTTCGAATTGTGTTCTTCACCACGCCCCTCTAATTTGCATTATTCATTTGTGGCTCATGAGCATAACATGGTGTACCTTCAATTTTGTTAGCTATGAAAGAGGACCTTATACATTTTACTAATTAAGGCCTTCTCAGATGTTGTTCTTTTGAACCCAAAATCACCTGAAGAAAGTGCTGTGGGGGTGTGGGAGGTAAGAATTTTTCTCTTACACATAGTAATTGGCTGCAGGTAGATAACTTTTTTTTAGCTGTAGGAAATATCCCAACGGAAAAGTTTGGGGATTTTTGTTTATTAAGCAAAACCATCCCTGAACACCAAAGCATTTTCTATTGAAACATGTTGACGCAAAAATATTAAAACAAAAAAAAGAAAGAAAAATAAAACCAAAACCAAAAGAAAAAGAAAGCAAAAGGGAAACCATAATTCTGCTCATTCCTCTTGCGAGCTGTTTTCTTTGTTCTTTCTTGGAGTAAATGCCATGGTAACATGGCTCTGGCGATTCCTTCACATTAAGTTATGAAATGGTTTTCTTGACCTCCTGCTTTTGTACAAGGCAGAGCTTATGACCCAATTTCAATTTACACAGAGTCACAGGAAAATGGAGTCAAACTTCAGTGTCTTTGTTTTCTATGCAGTGAACCATACCACATACATAGGTTGCTGGATGGGGTCAGATTAAAAATGCTTCAGAAAAGGATCTCGGGCACGTCCTGTGAAGCAGTAGGAAGGGAGGAGAGGGACTCTGGCTTCCATCAAAGAAGGAGCTCAGGGCTGGTGCTAGCGGTGCCGACTTGCTTTGTTAAATCTTTAAGACTGGATTTTCTTGTTCAGGAAGATGAGACAACTCAATCTTTGGATGTGGATCTTTGTAGTTTCCTTAAATATTTATACGTATGATGCTTTAAATTTCAGTGTTAACAAAGCAGACATAAAATATTTGTGTAAAATGGACTTATCTCTAATACTTTTATTTGGAGATTCCATGTGAAATGGATAGAGCAGGTATAAAATTGAAATGAATCTTCTTTTGTCTCCAAAAGAAATCAATATGACAAAATTGTCTATGACTATGAATCAGCAACACTGAAAACACGACACAACACTCAATTATAAAGCACATATACGTTTTGTAACTATATCCTCTCAAAGCTGATGTCAGCACCATAGACCTCCATGCACATATCGAAACACAATGAGCCTAATTAATATGAAAATTTTTATTAACATATATTAAAACGATGTCTGTGTGATACATGTTAGCATGTAAAACAAGATAATTTTAAACAGTTGACAATAGACAGACAACCAGGGGTTAGGAAAACTTTCTCAGGAATGATTTTAAATTTTCTTCTGATATTCTTCCCGTTGGATATGCTTTCTTCTAATGGAAAGTTATGACTTGTAAAACTATATCTAGGAATGTCAATGAGTTCCATTTTGTGCCAGTATTATGCTGTTTTCTGTGAATAATATGATGACTTTGTATCCTAATTTGAAATCAGATTGAGTGATATCAACCACGATAGTCTTCGGATTCAAGATTGCCTTGGTTAGCCTTGTTTGCGAAAGTCCATACACATTTTGAGATTTGTCTAAGATGAGTGGTTTGGACTTCTCATTGTGATTGCAACAAATTTATAGTTATTTTGATAGGATGGATATTTTTATAAGATCAATTCTTCCAACTCACGAGGGTAGAAGCCTTTCCCATCTTCTAGTGACTTTCTTGATTTTTTTCCTGTGCCCTAAACTTTCATTATAAAGATCTCTTTATTCATTGATAACGTTTACTGCTAGGCATTCAGGTACTAATTATTATTATTTAATTTATGGCACTTTTGAACAATAGTGTTTCCTTGATTTTTTTAGTCTCTTGTCCCTGGGGTGAAGAAGGCCTACAGATTTTGTGTGTTGGCTTTGCCACCTTTTACTTTGCTGAAAGAATTTGGCAGCCATAAGGGTTGTTTCTAATTCTATTCTTATCCATGTGAACATCCAGCTTCCAATGTCCATTTTTCAAAGATGCCTCCTTTTTTTATTTTCTGCATCGTTTTCAACTATCAGATGACTATAGTTACATGTATTCATGTTTGGGTCTCCTATTTTATTTTACATATCTACATGTCAGGTTTTGTGCTAGCACTATGATTTTTTTTACTACAGTTAATGAGCCTTACTATCAGTTTGAGGAGAATAGCCTATAGCATTGACATCAATGGGTTGTTTGAAGGGTTCCATGGGACCCCTTTGGATAACAACTCAATTAGATGTAACCCATTCCTGGTACTGGAAGCTTCATTTGTTGAAAAGAGATATCCAATTGGGGCTCTGTGTATCTCCCAATTATTTAGAGATTTTATTTAGATTACGTGTGTGTGTGTGTGTGTATGTGTGTGTGTGTGTGTGTATGTGTATGTGTTTTCAGACATCCCTGAAATATTCCTTAATCCTAATTGTCCCTGCTATATTACTTCCTAGTTCTCCTCTACCTTCTTCCTTCCAATTTCATCTACCTATTTTAATCCCCCATTTCATTCATCCATAACTATCTTTTCTATTTCCCTTCCTTGGGAGATTTATTTTTTTCTGCCAACTTCATTACTACATATCAAAACTCTGTGGTTCTATAGATTGAAGCTTAGTTATTATTGATTTGATGGCTAACATTATTTGTCTTTCTGTGTCTGGGTTACCTCACTAAAGATTATATTGTTCTAGTTCTATCCATGTACCTGTAAATTTCATAATTTCCTTTTTAGAGGCTATTATTCAAGTTTGTAAATGTACCACAATTTCTTTATCTATTCATATATTGGTAAAATTCAAATTATTTCCAATTTTTGGATGTTATGAAGAGAGAAGCAGTGAATATGGTGAGCAATTGTCTCTGAGGTAGAATGAACATCTTCTGGGTATATGCCCATGACTGGTATAGCTGGATATTGAAGCAGAGAGATTTCCATCTTTCTGAAGAACCTCTATACTGAATTCTGTAGTGACTGTACAAGTTTGCACTTCTACTAGAAATAGATGAATGTTCCCCTTATTACACTCCCTCACCAGAATGAGCTGTCAATTGTATTATTGATCATAGCCATTCTGACAGTTATAAGATGGAATCTCAAAACAGGTTGATTTGCTTTTCTCTGATAACTAAAGATGATGGACATTTCTTTAAGTGCTTCTCAGCCATTTCAATTTCTTTTTTTTTTTTGATAATTCTCTGTATTGATTTATAATTCATTTTTAATTGATTTATTTGGGTAATTCTTTTTCATTGGATATTTTTTTATTTACATTTCAAATGTTATCCCCTTTCCCTCACCCAACTGCCCACCCCTTCCTGCCACCCTGCCCTGACATTCTCCTACACTGGGGGGGTGGGTCCAGCCTTGGCATGACCAAGGGCTTCTCCCTTTGGTGCCCAACAAGGCCATCTACAGCTACATATGCAGCTGGAGCCATAGGTCTGTCCATGTGTACTCTTTGGATGGTGGTTTAGTCCCTTGGAGCTCTGGTTGGTTGATATTGTTGATATTGTTGATGTTGTTCTTATGGGGTTGCAAGCCCCTTCAGCTCCTTCAATCCTTTCTCTAATTCCTCCAACAGGGGTCCTGTTCTTAATTCAATGGTTTACTGCTAGCATTCACCTCTGTTATTTGTCATGCTCTGGCTGAACCTCTCAGGAGACAGCTATATCAGGCTCCTGTCAGCATGTACTTCTTGGCTTGATCAATATTGTCTGGGGTGGGTGGCTGCATGTATATGGGCTGGATTCCCAGGTAAGGCAGGCTTTGTATAGCCATCCCTTCAGTCTCTACTCCAAACTTTGTCTCCCTATTTAGTTCTATGAATATTTTTGTTCCCAATTCTAGGAAGGACTGAAGCATCACACTTTAGTCATCCTTCTTCTTGAGCTTCATGTGGTCTGTGGATTGTTTCTTGGGTAATTCAAGCTATTGGGCTAATAGCTACTTATTAGTAAGTGCATAGCATGCGTGTTTGTTTTTTTTTTTTTTTCTGATTTTGTTACCTCACTCAGGATGATATTTTCTGGTTCCATCCATTTGCCCGTGAATTTCATGAAGTTATTGTTTTTAATAGCTGAGTAGTCCTCCATTGTTGGTGGGACTGAAAAGCTGGTACAACCAGTCTGGAGGTTCCTCAGAAAATTGAACATAGTACTACCTCAGGACCCAGCTATACCATTCCTGGGCATATACCCAAAAGATGCTCCAACATACAACAAGGGCACATGCTCCACTATGTTCATAGCAGCCTTATAACCAGAAGGTGGAAAGAACCCAGATGTCCTTCAACAGAGGAATGGATACAGAAAATGTCGTACATCTACACAATGGAGTACTACTCAGTTATTTGGATTTTTGATATATCGTTTCTTGAGTTCTTTACATATTTCGGATATTAGCCCTGTATCAGATGTGTAGGTAGTAAAAAATGTTTTCTTATTCTGTAAGCTGTTTTCTCGTCTTAATAAAGGTATTCTTTGCTGTTCATAAGGAAGACTGGTTTGCATTTCTCTATTTCTGGTAGTTATATGGTTTCTTTCTTTGTTTCTATTTTGACTCACTTTTCATTCAGTAGTGCGTTGTTTTGTTTCCATGAAATTGTAAGCTTTCTGTTTCTGTTGTTTATATCCAACTTTTATTGTGGTGTTAAGATAAGATGCAGGGTGTTACCTTACTCTTTTGCTGCTGTTGAGACTTGCTTTGTATCTAAGAGTGTGGCAAATTTTGGAGAAAGTTATAAGAGATACTGAAAAGAAGTTATATGCTCCTGTGTTTGTATGAAATGTTCTGTAAAATGTATGCTAGATTCATTTATTTTATGATGTCTGTTAACTATAACATCTCTATTTTTTTTATCTTGAAGACCTATATATCATTGAGAAAAGGGTACATAAGTCTCCCAATATCAATGTGTGAAGGAAAATATATGGTTAAAGCTGCAGTAGTATTTTTTTAAAAAATGGACTTGAGTGCTTGCTTTCGTCTTAGGGCATAGATAGATGTTAAGACTTGTAACATCTTGTTGGTGAATATTTTTCTTTGATGAGTATGTAGCTTCCTTCTCTATTTCATCTGATTAGTTTTGGTTTGAAGTCCATTTTCCCAGATATTAAAGTGGCTATGCCAGTTTGCTTCTTAGGCCCATATGCTAGGAAGTTTTCCCCAACCTTACATCCTAAGGTGATGTCTATTTGTGATGTTAAGGTGCATTTCTTAGATACGGTAGAAGGATGGGTCCTGTTTTCACAGCCATCCTGTTAGTCTTTGCATTGGGGAATGGAGACCCTTGCTATTGAAAGGTAACAATGAGCAGTCTTTGTTGATTCCTGTTATGTAGTTGTGTGTGTAAGTTGTGTGCGTATGTGTGTATGTGTAGCTGTTTTCTCCTGATTTGCTTATCTGGAATTACTTATTCTTCATGTTTTCTTGGGTGTGCTTAACATTTTCAGATTGAAGGTTTCCTTCTATTGCCTTCTCTAAGGCTGGGTTTGCAGATTGACGATGCTTAAATTTGGGTTTATCGTGGAACACTTTTCTTCCTCCATTTATTATGATTGAAAGTTCTGCTGGCTATAGTAGTCTGGGCTGTCATCTGTGGTCTCTTAGAGTTTGTAGAACATCTGTCCAGGCCCTTAGGGCTTTTAGAGTTTTCACTGAGAAGTTGGTGTTTTTCTAATAGATATGCCTTTATGTTACTTGGTCTTTTTTTCTTGAAGATTTTAATATTCTTTTTTTCTGTACATTTAGTGTTTCAATTGTTATGTGGTAAGATGACTTTCTTTTTCAGTCCAGTCTCTTTGGTGTTAGATTTGCTTTTTGAACTTTGATAGGCACCTCCTTGTTTAGATTAAGGAATATTTTTTTCTATAATTTTGTTGAAAATATACTTTTTTTTTTGTGCCATTGACATGGGTTTCTTTTCTTTTCTTTCTTCCTATTATTTGAGGATTTGGCCTTTTCATGTCTCAGATTTTTCTGGATGCTTCATGTTGAGTTTTTTAGATATAAATTTTTATTTGACTGAGGTATCTATTTCTTTTCTTGTGCCCTCAATGCCTGAGGTTCTCTTCTAGGCATTGGGAGCTGGTCCTTTAGAATGGGGTTGGGTTAAAAGGGTTGGCTGAGGGTATCCACAGATTGGAGGAAAGCTGGGTATGTCACCAGGGTTTGTTTAGTACCCTGGGACAGAGACAGGAGGCTTCAGCAGGTGGTCTGTTACAGAGCAGGGTGAAAGGGTGGGGTGGAAGTGACTGTAGATTCAAGTTGGGAGGAGGAGAAGGATGGTGCTTACCTGTTTCTTGGCATGCATGGCTTGTGGTTTATAGTGAATGGCTACTGGAGTTATGTGCTAAGACAAAGGAGTAGGTGAGGAGACATGATCCTTTGGATACAGAGACAGAGAGGATGGGGAGACTGCAGAGGATGTGGTCTGTTTGTGACTAAAAAGGAATAGCTGCCTTTTATGTACATAATATATTTACTTGACTTTTGAAAGAATTTTGTCATCTTATTACAATAAGACAAGTTGCCCTTTCTGTTTCCCAGAAAGTTTTATTTCATGGTAATACAGATATACAATAGGCAATCCTCTTATGTGATTAATAATGCAGTTTAAAAATGTGTGTATGTAGAGTGATATTTCATTGGATTATGATCCTATCAGTTTCAGCTGTATAAGATTCCTGCTTAGCACTACCCAAAGACTATACATGGACTGACCCTGGACTCTGACCTCATAGGTAGCAATGAATAGCCTAGTAAGAGCGCCAGTGGAAGGGGAAGCCCTTGGTCCTGCCAAGACTGAACCCCCAGTGAACGTGATTGTTGGGGGGAGGGCGGCAATGGGGGGAGGATGGGGAGGGGAACACCCATAAAGAAGGGGAGGGGAAGGGCTAGGGGGATGTTGGCCGGAAACCGGGAAAGGGAATAACATTTGAAATGTAAATAAGAAATACTCAAGTTAATTAAAAAAAAAAAAAGATTCCCACTTAGGAGTAATGTTGTTTTTCAACATGCAATTTATACTGACTGTGACTGATCTTTTTCTTAAGCCTTATATTCTTCTTTCTTCTATATACCTTTCTGCTTCTTATGCTTTGGCTTCTGCATTTTTCTAAGCTGCTCAATGTTTTATTTGGGTAGTCTAGATCCTTGAGAACCTCATGTAACCCAGAAGCAGTTTTTTTCACTCTAAAGCCATGCATTTGACAAAACTATTATGCATCTGGGCAACTGCATGGGATACTGCTCATTGATTTTTCTTGTAAAGTAAAGTGAACATAAAAACAACCATTCCCATATAACCTAAAGAAATTTCTCTATCAACAGAGAAAGATGAGAGAATCACACCTTATACCAAAGTATTTTTAGAGTTAAATAAATGGAAGATCTCCCAGAAATGACCTGCTTGTCTTTACAAAATATTATATGATGAGTTTCACTACATTTCATACAAGGAATTTCAGAGATGTTCATAAAATGGAGTAGACAAAAAGAATAATTAGAATCTTGTTTTCTTCAGACTAATGGATACCACTGGTTATTCCTATAAAACTTGGAAAAGAGCTGATTTTAGAGACACAGGATGGTAGTTTTAAAGGTCACAAAGCCCAAAAACTCACACCGTGAATTCAACAGATAGTGCCTTTATCAACGCTATTATGTTTTAAAGAAGAAATCTTAAGGGTAGAGAAATCATATAGTGTTATCCTTATGATACGCACCCTTGGTTTGCAAGACAATTGCCTAAGAGATGTTGATTAGTCACTAAGGCCATTCAGGGTATCTGTGAGAGAAGATCTCATGCTCATCCCACAGTATGTCATCTCAAGTAATTGGCCACGGTAGTGTGAATTTCAGGGACCGTGTGCTTTTTAGGCATGCAAACGGAGGTTGATTCTTTGTTCTAAGAGTTGGAGGAATCAAATATTAGACTCCAGTTAGATCTTGGTTTGAAAGGCAGAAAACTTAACCTGCTGTACTCTTCTTGGTAGGAGTGTGCTTACCATTATGAGGCAGTGTTTGCAGTCACTGACTACATCAGACACCATAGCATGATATCTGAAGCAGGGAAAGGGCTTAGATTTTGGTGGTGTTGGTAGGATTCATCTTGGAGGATGGCAAACAAAGAATCCAATCAGAAAGACTTTTTCCTCCTAAGCTCTAGGATTGGTCACACGTGATCGTTTTATGTGTCTTCATTTGACTTACATTTACTAATCAGACAATCACGAAAAGTTATGAGTGATGAGATGCTAGCATTCAGCCACCTAGAAAACTCTCTCGCAAGATGTTGTGATGATGAGAAATGAAGAGTAGTTATAATTAAATCCTGTTCTAAACAAGGGAATATCTAACATACACAAGTATAAAACGATGTTTAAAGGAGGTGAGAGCTTCAGGAGCAACATGGGTGGTCAGGAGGTGTAGAGATGGAACTCTCTGCATCCTGGGGGAAGTTCACTGTAGAAGGAGGGACACAGACCTCCATGGGTTTTACAGGTGGTCCTAATAACAGGGAAGAATCAAAAGGAGATTTTGAAGAAATGGCAGAAGGCAGTTTGGACAGGAGCATGTTCAAGGGGTCCTGGAAGAGAGGTCTAGAGATGTATACAAGGATCATAAGCCTTCCAAGCTCCTCTCTTTCTTTCCTTTTGTCTTTTCTGTTGAAGAAAGGATCTCGCTCTGTACAGCAGCCATAAATGAATATAGTATGCTTATTTGTTTCTTAGGTGTGTCTAGAACTCACACCACTTCTGCCTCACCCTCCCAAGTGCTAGAGTTTCAAGTGTGAGTCGTCACCATGCTGAGCACTGAACATGTTTCTAAAGGAATGCAGTGCAAAGGGCATGGATTTGGGGGTCAGAATGCTTAAGGTTTACATACTGGATACCTCAGTTTTTCAATAGGATCTTGATCAACGACTGAGGTCACGTCTCTACATCTTTAAATTGTGATAAAAATGCTTACCTTGCATCTCGGTGAAACTACAGTAATTTGGAAATAAAATCATCATACCGTTTTGATATTATTCCTGGAGACTCCCTCCACACCTAGGTTTGTTACTTTCATTTTATTTGAGAATGCATACCTAGCTTGATTTAGCAAGCTGAAAATGAACTGCATCAAAATTAGCACTTAGCTAAGATCCCTGAATAGTCTTTATTAAAACACTTTTGAGTCATTTAAAAATTCAAGCTAATGTCTTGTATTTTGGCTCAGGATTTTTCTTCCTATTGCTTACTACTATTCTTATTATGTTTCAATGAATTTTACTCCTGACTGTTAACCCCAATGTGGCATTACTTTTACATTTTGTTTTTCCTACTCTTTGAATAGATTGGCTTTGGAATATGCCCAATTCCTTTATTTACCTCTTAATCCTTTCATGTCACTCTGGAAATACTGCTTCAAGAGGAGTCCCTGTAGAGGTGGCATTTCAAACAGCCTATGGGGATTAGCTTTTGATTTTTTTTTCAGCATGCAAACCCAATTTGGGGAATTATCTCCTCAGGCATAAGGATGACAGTTTTGGAAATGTCACTCAGAAAGGAATATGAAATAGTCCAGCTCCTTTTTACAAATAATTTGGTGGAGAGCAAAATACCAACTCCATCAACTAGTCAGTGGGCGGACAGACCTCTGCAAATGCCTGCAAAACCCTGTGCTAGCTGCTAATCTTTTCTTTGTAATTTCACTGACATAAGCAATAAACCCTGTAATTATATTGCTCTAATCAAGAACACTGACAATACAAGAATATCAATCACAGCACTCATATACCAACCCAGTCAGGTTCAGAGTCTAGTGTTGGTACCATTTATAGTTTTAGTTCTAACCTAGCTAAAAGAGGCTGATAGATGTGAGTTGCCTGAATTGTGCATGGAACAACTATTTCTCTGGGCTATTTTGAATATGCTTCCCAGAATGCATCGTTCATGAAGCTAAATTTCTCACATTGATATTTGAGCATGTGCAGCTTCCTTCAGTCATAGTTTATAACAGCAATAACATCCTTAGCACAGGGCATTTCCTGAGGATTAATGGCCAGCTGGGGTTAATGTCTGCAAGAAGAGCCAAAGGCCATCAATTCCTTCCTTCCAGTCATTAATTCTTAAGAGATGACCAGCTTTTTCATCATTATCGTTTGAGTGTTTCTTTGTCTGACCTTTATATGAAGTGATGTGGCACCAAAGGAATTAATCCCGACATGGAGGCTGCAGAAGATGCATCCTCCAAGTGTCCCCTAAATTTATCTTTTGCCTACCCACTAAACATCACCAAATCCTGCCTTGTATCTTGGAATGTTAAGTAAGAAATCGATATAGAATATTATAAAACGACTCATGAACTCCCATCCCCAACTTCTAGTCTTCCTTCTAATGAGTCATCAGAATGTGTTTTTGAGATTTCCATATTGCTTCTCATCTAAAAATGTTCATCTCTACCGGAGAACTCTTTATAGGGTATATCACAAAATGACATTTCTACCACAGTGTGGGGATTTCTTCACATTTTCCCCTCAGGGATTCTTAAAGAATGTGTACAAAGACCCGTGAGTGTGTGTGGTTAATATGTGGATGTCTATGTTTGTATTGAACAGGCAGAGGCACTGTGTCTGACAGAAGCGAAAAGATATTAAAAACAAACCACACATCATTAAAAGCCCTTAGAAAATTCTGTTATTTTCAAGGATGAGGAGGCTTTTTCCCCCCTAATCAACTCTCCATTATTGTCTCCATAATTATCATGTTCCCTGGAGATTTTTATCCTTGTGTTCTTTCTTGAAAGAATAATAACACTTAAATTATTTAATAATGTTGCTTTGTCTTTTATCTGGTCTCTCACCTAAAAAATCTCAAGGTACTTTGAAAAGATTAATATGATTCACAAGATGCACACAAAATGGATCTTAATTTGAAGCATTTTGAAAATTGCAACACCTCAACAAATTATAGCAATAGAAACAGAAACCCGAAGCTGGTGGTACTTGTGATGGGGGAAGTAGTGTCATTTATTTGATTGAACAGCAACAACAAAAGAAATACATAGATTTTCTTCTGAGCAATCTTTTGACTATGTTTTTTTTTGCAGATCGGGATAAAGGCTACAAAGCTGGATTCACAGAAGTGTATTAACTTCTCCTGAGCATTCTATGTGTGCTGTTTGTCGTCCTGGGAACAGTGTTGCTTCATTTGAGTAGTACGTTATTCAGAACTCTTTCGGTCATAAGTGCCTTCAATCTGACTAATAATGGCTCATTTATGGAAAGGGAAATTGGCTGTGTAACTGAAGAGTGCAGCCACAGTTTGTCTTCATCTAAACTCAATGTTCAAGGACTATCTAGACGACTTTCACTTCTTGCCGCTTCCTTCATCATTGGAATTCATCTCTGGTTAACTTTTTACTTATGTGATTCTCATGGCTTCAGACACATCCTGTAATAGTAGCAACCTTGATTAAAAGGACTTTCTCTTTCATAACTCTTCTGTAAAATACAATGAAGAAACCATCTGGCTTTAATCCTTTGCCAGCTCTAGAACTAATTTCTATATTCAGTAAGGTAGAGTATGTTTGTTGGACTAGATATTTTACTGGACTTACCTTGAAAGCTGAGGTCACCCATAACCAAGCCAGGAGGTTTGGTGCACTGTGAGATAGAACTGAAAGGAAAAGCAAGCTAGGAAGCAAGGATTTAGGGTAGTCTGCAGAAGGAAGCACAATTTCAGCCTTTAGCAGGGTGTGTGCTGGTGGAAAACAGTTTTTGCAATGGTTCCCATTTCTTTATCTTTGGAAGAACCTTGGCGGCAGGGCATCTGGGAATTGGCATATAGCTATTCTTCAGATAGGGATGGTCTAGGTAACTGTGAATTATGACAAAACCCTTTTATGGGAGGACCTTAGAGAGTGTTCATGGCTGTACTGGCTAGTTTTGTGTATCAACTTGACACAAGCTGGAGTTATCACAGAAAAGGAGCCTCAGTTGTGGAAATGCCTTCATGAGACCCAGCTGTAAGGCATTTTCTCAACTAGTGGTCAAGGTGGGAGGACCCAGCCCATTGTGGGTGGTGCTGTCCCTGGGCTGGTGGTCTTGGGTTCTATAAGAGAGCAAGCTGAGCAAGCCAGGGGAAGCAAGCCAGTAAGAAACATCCCTCCATGGCCTCTGCATCAACTCCTGCTTCCTGATCTGCTTGAGTTCCCGTCCTGACTTCCTTTAGTGATGAACAGCACCGTGGAACTGTAAGTTGAATAAACACTTTCCTCCCCAATTTGCTTCTTGGTCATGATGTTTGTGCAGGAATAGAAACCCTGACTAAGACAATGGCCTTTGTTCCACATATGCTGATGTGACATGAATGATGAGAGGCTACAGAAATATCTGCCATGACTAGGAGTCCAGAGAAGCCTACAGATTTTAGTTGAGGGACTGCAGTGGCACATGAGGCAGAATAAGGAGACTGAGTTGTAATTAGAGCTTTAGGAAGAAGGTGCTAAGAACACGATGTTCAGGATGTATGTATGTAAGACACCTGTGGGGATATATGTCTTTCTGAGAAATTACCTTGCTACATGTGTTGAACTGATTATGTGCTGAGAATGTTGTCATGATTAGTGGGACAGGCAACACCTGAGTGGGAATTAGTTAGCTAATTTTGTATAAACTTGGTCTTGCTTGTAGTGAGATAATGTTATTTTCTTTGGTGGCATGTAGTGAATATCGTCCTCATAGCATTGTACCACTGCAGTGTTTCATATTCAAAACACATCTTGCTCATTGGGTTATGAGAAAAGTCTATCTCTAGAATGTGTGCTCCTGTTTATAACACTCAGGCTCTGACGTTTAAGACATTGATTCTGAAATGCCATTTGAATGACCAGAGCAGAGTTTTCTTTCCTTTCTCTTTCCTCATTCCTCACTTGAGAGAAGCTGATGTTCTGTGAAAGCTGCTGATGAGAGGCTGGGTCAGAGAGGGGTTCTGATGGCTTCTGGTTTTGCTGGAATCTTTGGAAGCTTCAAGGCCTTTGGCTATCCTGCAGCCAACTGCTTGGTTGTGGACTTCTCATCATTTGTGCTGCCTCAGAGTGTTGTTCTGGCAAACCAATGCTCTTTTCTATTCCCGTGTCATTCTCCGGGATTTAAGAAGTGTCACTTCCATTTCTATCCAGCTCCCATCATGTTCACGGTCACTGACAGTCTTACAGTGGTTGAGGATGAGTCAGGCTTCTCTAGAAGGAAGATGGTCTCCCACATCATACATTTGAAAGGAAGAAAATTGTCTCTTAAAAACCAGTTTTATTTTATTGTAAAAATTTAGATATAAACTTTAAACTATAAGAAAATAAACATTATATGAATCACTAATGGGGTGTGTTAGTTTGCTTCTTAACATGCTAACACAGAGAACTGTTTTGGGGACTCTCTTAATTGTTTGATGTTAGACTTTTAAAAATGCAATGCTTTTTACTTATTGTGGACTCAGCAACCATATTAAGTTCACTTTTTGCTTCGATAAATATTTGAACATTAGTTAAATTTCTTTATGCAATATTTTCTATTTCATATATATTTTATAGAATTAATATATATCTTTTATACAATAGAATTTTCTGATACTTTCTAAATATCCAATTTTATTGAAAGTCAATTTTATACAATATATTCTGATTACAGTTTGCCCTTTTCTAGCTCCTCCAGTCTTCCCCAGCCACCCCTTCTTTTCTCTCTTTTTGGAATACAAACAGGCACCTAGAAAAAAAACATAAAAGCAAACACACCAGAAGAGGAAAAATCAAACAAGCAGAAGAAAAAGCATAAGAAACACATAAAACACAGAGACACAAGCATTCTCTTACACATTTATACCATAAAAATGCAAAACCAGAAACCATAATATAAAGACCTGTAAGGTAAAAAAACAAACAAACAAACGAAGAAACAAAGAAACAAAAAACAACTCTGACAAAGTGTTCTGAGACAGAAAACCTCCAAAAATGCCATTGAGTTTCTTTTATTTTTGCCAAGTTTAGGACTGGGCCTTATGAGTGGTACGTGTACCCAGGGTAACACCATTGCAGAAAACTCATCTTTCATTTGCTAGTGGTTATCATTTGGAGACGGCTTCTGAGTTAGAGGTGGAGCTTGGGTTCACATCCTCTCTCAGAGCTGTGACTCCATTTGGTGCCAACTGTATGATCAGTTCTAATCTGTTACCCTTCCTCTTCGCCAGGCCTAAGTCTGAATGCCCTACATCTCCTGGCTATCAGACAGGACTTCCTAAGCATTTGCATGAGAACTACATGGCACTTTCTGACACTAGAGCCACATCCATAGTTTTGTTTTTCTGTTCAAAACACTGAGTGGGAGAGGGGAGAGGGAGGGGAAAAGGGGAACATGATCAGGTGTTGGGGGAGGGGGGAGACAGGAGTGAAGCCCTGAGTACCAGCAAAAAAAAAAAAAAAAAAAAAAAAAAAAAAACAACAAAAAAAACCCAAAAAACAACAACAACAAAAACAGGCAATCTTAAAAGGTAGGAGGTGGAGTGTTTTTCTGATTTTTTTTTTTTTTTTTACCAATTTTCTGGATTGAAACTCATGCGTGTGCATTTGAATTTGATTTTTAAGCACCCATTGTTTTGTAGTTTGCATGTAATGAATTTCAGTCATGATGAGCCAAAAGCCTTGCTTGATCCAATGCCTGTGAAGCATGTGATGCCTTTACCGTGGCCATGCATTTCTACTTTGGGGAGTGCTCTCTTATGGGTGAGGGGTTTATTTAACAGTGACCTGTAGATGCAGCTCATTTTCAATAGAGTGTTTTCCAGTGGAATCTGATATTTCCTCCACACATGTAACATCGCTTGAAGAGAGGACAATGGAAACAGAGAGAAGATGAAGTGTGATGGTCAGACTCAAGATTGCTTTTAAAAAATCTGCCCCAGTGAGCACCGGCTGACTCGATGCACTTGGAAATAAAATCACTTGATACCTAACAGAACTTGCAAAATGTTTTTTGTTCTGTTCTACCTATGCGCTTTTGCAATTTAGTCCATGATAAAATGCTAACCCACTCACTGTGCCTTTGGCCTTGCCATTGCTTTAGCTAAAAGATGGGTTTGGGAAACAAAAGACAACCTGACACTTCTAAGCCTGGGCCTCCTGGGCCTCCTGGGCCTCTCATTGCATCTATGTAAAACAACACATTAAAGATAAGTGTACCTAACTAACAAAATGCTCACTCTCCAAGATGGAGCCAACCCTTTACTAGGTCTACAACCAGCACTGCTTGAAGGAACTTATGACTTTCTTCCACAGAGCATACATAGAATGTCCGGAATGACTCCGTGACAGGCATTAGAAAATAATTAAATGATTGTTGTTCAAAATTGCGAAATGAGCTCAGTGGATATTTGAGATTCAGATAGCCTATCTGTAAGATCAGCTACAGATGGTCGTATCTGTTCCAGAAGGTTATTATAAGAATGTATGACCTGAGTCATAGTAAGAGCCTAACACTGTAGTTGGCACATAACATGTATCTAATTAATTCGAATTGTTTTTATACCCCTTTGTCAACTCCAGACCCCATTTTCACCCCTTTTCTCTATATAGATATTTTTTCTTGATTCAAATAAACAACTAGTCAACCCTCCGATTCATTTAATTGCCAAATAGATGGCTAAAGTGCTGTGAATATATAATTAAAATGATGAATGTTCAGCTCATATTAAAATAACAGGCATGGTGAGTGCTCCAGATCACACCTTGATTAAACCATTTGATCCATGTGCCTTCCTGCTGGCTGCTGACCAAAAGCAGAGCGGAGCTGTGTGAGGTGACTGACAGCCACCCAGAAGAGGTTGGTCCTGCAAGGATTTGTTTTGTCATCCTCAGTTAGTAATTTCTGGTTCAATTGATTATTGGAATTTGTTTTATACCATAACATATTAATTTTCAAGTGTTATATCTATAGAAGCTAACAAGTGTATTTTGAAACTGAGTTAAGATTAGTAAATTTGACCAATGAATGTGCATTGATAACTTACAAAAATATCGTGAATGGAGGCACAGTATAAACATATACTTTCCAAATGCAGTTCTCCCTGTTACTAGGTACTTCTAGCATCTTTGTTTTTTGTTGGAAGGAGAGATTCCTATTCATTGATTCATCATTAGAAGAGGTTGTTAGATGTTCCATAAAAATATAAGAAATGTTAAATGTAATGAGATTTAGCGTATTGTAGAAATTTTAAATCCCAATCCAATCCAGAGTTTGTACCCCACCTTTGACCACCTAGTATCCAGAAAAAAAGACACACCTTTATAATTTACAACACAAGCCTTAAACAGCACAAGAGCTATGCTATTAAAATCTACTTTCATATCGATAACCCTAAGTTATTACTTACTATGTTTCATCTGGGCTCCTCTTAATTCTACTTGGCCATCCCTCAGGGGCATGTTTCCGTGACTCACCTAGCCCATGGTTGCTTCTGTCCCCTCCTCACCTTCTCTATCCTGGTTCTCCTCTGATCCTAAACCCTGTCTATGTATCTTCTGCCAAACTATTAACTCTTGGCATCTTTATTTACCAATTGGAAATAATTTTGGGGCATGGTCACATGATGTTTACATCTGAACTTTCTCATCTCTGAAGCAACCAGTCCTGAGGAATCAATATTAGCATTAGAATACAAGCAGCATCAGGCTAGCCCACTACACTAGTCCACTTGCAGCAAATTTACTATGAGATTGTATAATGTTTCCAGGGACTGCGTATGTGTTATCTAGTGACTGACTTATACTAATAGCTGCTATTAAAGAATTTATGTACCTATCCTATTCATCACAGCCCTCTTGCAATATTCTCAGATAGCCTGAATCCTGATTTATTTATACTTTTGTTGACTATCAGTCACCAAATGTATGCACCTTCAATGTACCAGACAAATGGTCTTTGTTCTAGAAGTGTTTTCTCAAACTTTTAATACAGTTCCTTGTGTCCTTGTGTTGTGATGACCTCCAACCATTAAACCATTTTCATACTGCTACTGCATAACTGTCTTGTGCTACTATTTTGAATTGTAATGTAAATATCTATATGCAGGATATCTGATGTGTGACTCCTGTGATAGGGCTATTCAACTCCCAATTGGGCCACAAATTACAGGTTACAACTACTGCTTTAAAGGAACTTCTGGTCCAGAAACTGAGGGCAGCCACGTGAGCACAAGAAGATGTTAACCTATGCGGCTTGTCCTTATCTTAATTGCCTACTGAGAACCTCCCATAGTTCTCAAAAGCACACATTATGACTGATCCTTTTGTTTCCAGAGTTCAAATTGGATCTTTCTGATTTTGTGGCTTTGTCTGGAATTCTTGAGTATATCATGTCTGTTCTTTGGGGCTCAAGGTTAAGACAAACTTGGCACGGCCAGTCTTAGGGAGAAGACACATACAGGACCTTAAGATGTGTTGACTTCATTTTATTTGAATAATATTTCATTCTCTCTCTCTCTCTCTCTCTCTCTCTCCCTCTCTCTCTGTACATGTGTGCATGCATACAAGTGTGTGTGTGCACATGTACACAGGGGTTTTGTTATACAATGCACATGTAGAACACAGAGGACTTTCGAGGGTTAGTTCACGTCTTACTGTGAGATCTAGTAATTGAACTCAAGTTGTCAGGTTTACGTAGCACCAAGCAGTCATCTTACTGACCCTGGTTTCCTTACATAAATTCTCTTACTGATAGTACCTTTTGACTACAGGTAATAGTTACGGAAAAGTGACTATTTTGAGTAATAGTAAGTTTGTATTTAAGAAGTGTCTTTTATTGAGTGTTTTGGGAAGTTAGCAGCTGTCCTGGTTTGGTAGCACTGCCATCATCAAATCCCATGCTATGGATGGCGGTCTATGTAACAACAACAAAAATATTTTCTCACAACTCTGAAGGATGGAAATATGAGGCCTGGGTTCAGCAGTTGTAGTTTCTGCTGCCGCATCCCATCCTTTTTCTGTGTATTCCTGTAGTTTTCTTTCCATCTATTTTCTGTGTTCTAATCTCCTAGGATACCAGTTGCTTTGAATTAGGGTGCATCCTTGACCTGATTTAACTTATTCATCACTTTAAAAGTCGTGTCTCCAGATGCAATCAATCAGATTCTGAGGTACAGAGGGTTACAAATTCTGTATAAACACTGCATTTTTTTCCAAAATGAATTCACTGAAATTTGGGCCTTTGTATTCAATAGTCATTTTATTTTTAACATAGTACATAAAATTCATCCAGCTCTTCTGAAGCAAAAGGATCTGCTATTCCATGCACTGCTATCTGTTTACATGCAAGCTCAATGGGTTCTTAGGCAAAGGAACAAATTCTAAGTTTTTCAGGACAGCTGTGATGTGCTTCCTATTCATTTTCTAAGTTCAACCATAAGCATTACAAAATATGATTTGAAAACAATTTCTTTCTCCAGTTGGCATTGGCATTGGCATTTAGCCTGCTTCTTTTTTGTATATTTTTGGAATTTTGTCTTCTTTCTTTGCTTTATGGGCTCTTAGCATGATTTCTGTTCTACTAACACACTGATCAGCTAGTGCTACTTTTCTATCTGTCTACATCAATGTGTGTGTGTGAACATGGGAATGTGAGCAAGCATACGCTTGTCTATGTGTTTGTGTTTGTGTGTGTGTGTGTGTGTGTGTGTGTGTGTGTGTGTGTGTGCATGTGGATGAGAGTAGATGAAAGGAGAACAGGAGTCTCAGAGAAAGAGCAGCAAAGAAACAAAGAGCAGGAGAGAGCAATAGATCCCATTTGCTTTCAGCTAACAGATGTCAACTCTTGTTGTCCATCTGGATGTGCACAGAGAGAATTATCTAAGGGAAGAAAAGAAGAATTCAATTATTCAACTTATACACAGGATAAAGAACATTTGCTTCTATACCCTTCTAACATCAGAAATGTGCTCACCGCATATAAATACTTGGAAGAAACTGGCAGAATTTAAGTGAAAGGCAAAGCTTGTACACATAAAACACTACATGTGACAAGTTATCTATGTCTTGTTTATCTTGTTTCACAATTTAGCGATTATTAGTTTAGCCATTTTCAGATTTGTGCATACATGAACACCACATATACCCTTGAAACCCATTCCCCCTCATTATAATTTATAATAATTTTTTGCTTGAGATAGCATCTCTCTCTATAGCCCTGGCTATTCTGGAACTCACTATGTAGACCAGTCTGGCCTTGAACTCACAGAGATACACCAGCTTCTACCTAGAGAGTGCTTCGATTAAAGGTATGTGTCACCACACTCAGCTTTATGAAGTATTTTTTAACAACTGATATATGATAGGTCAGACCTTTCATTATTGATTCACATAGGATGTTTGAAGGTATCTGTCTTCCTTGTCCTCAGTCAACTCGACATTCTTTCTATTCTTTCATTTTTCATAGAATCTTGTGGATTTAAACCACTTTCTCTGTATACTCATCACACTGGGTCAACTGATACCATTGAAATCACAATTGGTTTTGACCTCTTTCTGGAGCTTAGATATTGTATGTATACAATATCATGCTTTTACATGCATTTTATACCACATTTAGACTTTAATTCACCAAAGTGGAGAAATCCCTTCTTATGGCATTAGAAATGCAACATCTTGTGTGTACTTTAATACTTGTAGATTGTTGCCTTCAAGAAATTTCCCCGAAAAAAGGAATGTGTCACCACATCTCATTAATTTTATTTTACTAGGATTCAGAGTACTAGATAAGAAAAAATTTAAAAGTAATTTTTATTCATAAGCACAATCAGTATTTTGTTGTTTAAAAGACCTTTTCAGCCATAACCACCAATGTCAAATAACACTTCATTTGACACATGATTGTTGGTATTTAGACCATAAATTATGTATAAAAAGGTAACTGTACACTTGAAAACTCATCTCTGACAGTGTAAATAACTTCTTCTGCCAAATTTTATTATATATAACTTGGGTAATTGAATAATAACCTTTTTTCTTATAAATTCAGAATATTATTAAGCACAGTTCTTTTAGCAAGCCTGTTAGTTACTTTTCTGTTACTGAGAAAAAAAATCTCAGAGACAAATCAATTTATAAGGAGAAAAGGTGGTTTTTGACTCACCATTTTATTTATTTATTTTTTTAATGCTACAGGGTTTTGTTTTGTTTTTGTTTTTCTTTTTTTTTTTATCTTTATTAACTTGAATATTTCTTATTTACATTTTGATTGTTATTCCCCTTCCTGGTTTCTGGGCCAACATTCCCCCCTCCCCCCCTTCTATATGGGCTCCCCTCCCCATCCTCCCCCATTATCTACCCTCCCCCAACAATCATGTTCACTAGGGGTTCAGTCTTGGCAGGACCAAGGACTTCCCTTCCACTGGTGTTCTTACTAGGCTATTCATTGCTACCTATGAGGTTGGAGCCCAGGTCAGTCCATGTATAATCTTTTGGGTAGTGGCTTAGTCCTAGAAGCTCTGGTTGGTTGGCATTGTTGTTCATATGGGGTCTCGAGCCCCTTCAAGCTCTTCCAATTCCTTCAACGGGGGGTCCTGTCACTTTTCTGATGTATTTCCTTTAACTGGGTGTGGGGTCCCATTCATCAGTGACTCACCATTTTGGATTTTGTGGTTGCTTTTTCATCCTTGGGCAAGATCCAAAACATGTAACAAAAAAAAAATTAGTCAAGACTGACAAAAAAAAAAAGAAGGTTTTTGTGTGTGTGTGTGTGTGTGTGTGTGTGTGTGTGTTATGGCTGAGAGCTCATCCCAGTACATCAGTGACTTCTTGAGTGCATTCTTTTTAAAGACTCACAGCTTCTACTAGCACCATGGGTCGACATCCAAGGATTGGACAGTAGAACTGAGTAAGGGTGCCAATCACGATCCGAAGTATAGCAGTAGACTGATTGTTATGGCTACATTGATGAAGACTTGGCTTACTTCTGGCTGTAGGGATTGTGTTAGCATTCTACTTATGTAAGAAGTACCTGAGACAAAACATTTTAAACAGAGGGCAATTTGACTTAGGCTCACAGTTTTTGAGGTGTCAGTCTTTTAGATCATTGCTCTTTTTGTTCTGAATTGTATGGAGACAGGAAAGCATGATGGGAATGATGGGTAGAGGAAGCTGCTCATTTCTTGGGAGTTGAGAGGTAGAAAAAAAGAGGAGTGACAGTTTAGTATCCCCTTTGGGGCATGTTCCCTCTGACCCAGTTCTCACTGGGTCATTAAGCCCCACCTCTTAAAGATTCACCACATTAAGCTCCCAATAGTACTACCTTTTGATAGTGACGCTTCGAATTCTTAGGTCATTGTGAGAACACTTACCTGAACCATATAGAACTTCATTTTATTTTATTTAAAAATTTGTCTATTTATGTATATGAATGCTCTGTCTGCATGTTTGTCCACACACCGGAAGAGGACATTGGATCTCATTATAGATAGTTGGGAGCCAGCATTTGGAACTGAACTCTGGAAAAGCAACCAATGCTCTTAAATGCTGAGCCATCTCTCCATTCCCTAGAATGTCATAATTTAGCATCAAAGTCTTTCACTTCAGTAGTTGGAGGAAGTTATTTAGTTATTTAAGCACTAAGCATTTCTTGAGAGTATATATTGTAACCAGCAATATATATTTTAGAGTAAGATTTGGCTCTAGTTACAGTCTAGAGAGAAGTACAAAGAAGGAACAGGCAATTGCTATCAATGGAGTGTACCACAGCCAAACTTATTTGCGGAAATTCTGACATCTTATATGATGATTTCCAGTAGTAGGAACCCTGGGGAGGTAATTTAGATGAGCATGAAACTTACGAATGGGGTTCGGCTCTCTTGAAAGAGAGCCTAGTTAGGGCTCTATAACTTCTTGCCTGTTTATGAGCTTACAGTGAGAAGCTGACTGAATCATGTGAAGGCTACAGAAGAAATTGACTTTGCTAGTACCATCTTCTTTTTATTATTGGATATTTTATTTATTTACATAAATAAAATTTATGTGTTATTCAAGTGTTATCCCCTTTCCTGGTTTCCCCTCTACAACCCCCCACCCCATCTCTCTTCCCCCTGCTTCTCTGAGGGTGTTTCTCCACCCACCCACTCACCCACTCCCATCTCACCACGCTGGTATTCTATACTGGGGCATCCAGCATTCACAGGATCAAGGGTCTCCTCTCCCATTGATGCCAGATAAGGCCATCCTCTGCTACCTAAGTAGTTGGTGCCATGGGTCCCTTCATGTGAACTCTTTGATTGATAGTTTAGTCCCTGGGAGCTTGGGATGTCTGGTTGGTTGATATTGTTGTTCTTCCTATAGGGTTGCAAACCGCTCCAGCTCTCTCAATCCTTCCCTTAACTCCTTCATTGGGGTTCCCATGCTTAGTCCAATGGTTGTCTGTGAGCATCCACATCTGTATTTGTCACGCTCTGGCAGATCCTCTCAGGAGACAGCTATATTAGGCTCCTGCGAGCATGCACTTCTTGGCATCTGCAATAGTAGCTGGGTTTGGTGTCTGTGTATATGATGGATCCCCATGTGTGGCCATCTCTGGATAACCTTTCCTTCAGTCTCTGCTCCACACTTTGTCACCATATTTCCTTTAGACAGGAGCAATTCTGGGTTAAAAATTTGGAGATGAGTAGGTGGTCCATCCTCCAATCAGGCGCCTTGCCTAACCCCTGGATATGGTCTCTACAGGTTCTCCCTCTCCTTTGTTGGGCATTTCAGCTAATCTCATGCCCATTGTGTCCTGGGAGCCTCTTGCTTTCCTGGCATCTGGGACTTTCTGGTAGTACCATCTTGTTAAGCATCCGCTTCCAGACTGTGGAAGAAAATTCAGAATTCAGAGTCACATACAAACCACCCAACGATACACCATGTTATAACAACCCAAACTCAATAAGAGAGAGACTAACACAGGAACTTGCATTGTGACAGGAGAAGACTGTTTTATGAATGAGCATCTAAAATCTAGCCTGAGCTAAGGGAAGACATTGAATTAAAGAAACAGCAGAAGGAAAATTTTGGAGATTAGATTTTATTGTTATCCAGGAACTTTGGTTCCCATCTTAATGCTTCCAGGATGATGATTCTTGATCATTGGGTCTTTGTTGATGCCCTATGTTGATATGCTTGACTTTAATTTTTCATCCTTGAGTGATAACACTTGTATCATACAGGCTATAATTTCTCAGATGGATATTACAATCTAAGATTTAGTCTATAAACTCATTTATTACCTTAGATCTGTGAGAACATATGCTTCTGGCATTTCGCCAATTTATTTGGCTTGGAATGGGATGGCTCAGAGTTATGTTTCTGTCCTGGTGCTTCCATTTCTAGTTTATCTCAAGAATTCAACCAGTGAATTTTAATGGAGCAGTGGGGTGGATAAGGGAAAAACAAAACTTTCATATGATTTTATTCTTTACCCAGAAGGAATTGAAGAAAACAAGCAAAGACTATTTGAGAAAATTGGATTCCTCTCATTTAGTAAATTCAAATTTGCTGCATGTTGATATCACATAGAGGGACACAACACAATAGGATATATTTGTCTATGTACCTTATGCCAAGTACTGCAAGAGATGAGCTCCGGTAACATCTTTGATCTGTTTACCATGACCAGGTTCATTTGAGAAGAATCGATAGTATTAACAAAATTTTAATAGTTTAGTATGTCACACCTCTGCTTAGGAATATGAATGTTGTGACTCAGGCAAAGTTCATCTCCATCAGCATTTTAAGCAGAGCTGAAAGAGTGATAAACATGCTCAATAGGAGGTTCATTGACATGAAGAAATCACTTTATTGGAACAGAATAAATCACTGAAGTTCATTGTTTGGTTCAAGGAAGTTGGTCAATGGTAGAATCCTTCTGAATCCATGTCTTGAGTCTTCATTTCTTCTCCATCTATTGTCCATCGTCTGAGCTTCTTTGGAGTAATAATTAACAATCATTTATTTTTGACTCCCTTATGTTTTGTCACTTTATCTTTACCATGATGACTGGAAGAATTTCTAGACGTTAGAAAATATTATCATACCATTTCCTAGTTATCTGACATTTACGATCCACCAAGTGTCTGGTGAAAAACATTTTTTCTTTGGCTCTTGAGGTCCCACAGGACTTGACCTCTGTAACCCATCTGTCACCCAAGAGCCTCTACTTTCTTGAGGGGCCCCATACATGTCTGCTGTGGTTATGAGAGCATGCTGATCAAATTTGTAAAAGAAACTTCATAAGCAGTGAAAGCAGCAAAGCTTGCAGATGGTTTATAGCCTAGCTTCCAAAGTCATATGTTAGCATGCCTTCCAACATGTTTTATTGTTTGAGAAAGACTACAGGGTCAGCATATCTGCAAGGAGAAAGGTTGTTAACAGACTTTGCCTGGTGATGAGCAAATGACAAGGCCACATTGTAAATGAATGTCCCGAGTAAAAGATATTGCTGTATCTGTCTTTGCAAACATAATCTACCATATTGATCAAAAAAACTCCCTATTTTTCTTCTTGTTTTTGGCCTTGAATCTAGAAGGCAATGAATACCTCTTCCCAGTGTTCGTTCTTATTCTTCAAGAAGTTTTGAAGCCTGTTGTCTCTATTTTATGTTCTTTTTAATTCTCTTTTACAAGGAATACTAGGTAATTTTTTCTTTTTTTGTTTTTGTTTTTAAAGACAAGGTTTCTCTGTGTAGTGTCAGAACATGCTTTGTAGACCAGGATGACCTCCAACTCAGAAATTTGCATGTCTCTGCCTCCCAATTGTTGGAATTAAAGTCCAGTGCCACCAAAGCCCAGAGGACTAAATGTTACTTTGTGTCTTGAATTAGTTCTTTCTCTTAAAGAAACATTATTAAATTTAAAACACCAGCACAGTGATATAAATAGCTTCATCACCCCACACTAATAGACAAACTAAATTCTAGAGTTAAATGGCATCATAAATTAAATGGACATGACAGATATCTGGAGTACATTCCACCCAAATACTAAAGAAATACACATTTTTCTCAGAAGTCCATGTAGCTTACTCCAAAATAGGTCAAAAATTAGGACAGAAACAAAGTCTCAACAAATACTAGACATCTAAGAATCACATTCTATATTCTACCTGACATAGTGGAATAAAGCTGGACCTCAACAATAATAGAAATGACAGAAAGTGAACAAATTCAGAGAAGCTAAACAACACAGTAGTGAATCAAAATTGGATGAAGACAGAAAGCAAAGAGGAAATTCAAAAAACTAGAATTGAATGTAAATGAATGCACAACATATCAAAATCTTTGAGACATATGGGAGTCATAAAAGAAAAAGGGTTTAGTGTAATGTGTCTATACCCTACATTTTGAGAGATCTCAAATTAATAATTAAATAATGTGTCTGAAAAACTTCAAAACAGAAGCAACCAACACTCTAAAAGAGATATGAAGAAGTAACCAGAATCAGGGCTGAAATTAATGAATTAGTACACACACACACACACACACACACACACACACACACACACACACACACACACACACAAACACACACACACACATACACACAAACACACACACATACACACATACACAGTCAACACAAAAAATTGGTCAAATAAAAAGTTTAGAAATTTACAAATCAATTTCTTAATAATTTTTAAATAATTAGCTTTCTGTAAAAACAGATGTAAATTAAACAATTATTAAAGGACTAGCTCTCCCTCTTATAAGAACTAGTAAGTTCATTCCACTGTCAAAGTGATGTCTTGGAATGAAAAAATTGCTGTTGTGTATCTGGTTTTAATATGTGTCCATGATCACTAATTTGAATTTGTTGTATAAGCAATGTATATTTGGGGCTTTGGAGGCTGACATTTTTTTTTTCAAGTGAGTGCTTTGGCCTTAATTTTATTAAAGATTCATTTTAAAGCGCTCTCTCTCTCTCTCTCTCTCTCTCTCTCTCTCTCTCTCTTTCTGTGTGTGTGTCTGTCTGTCTGTCTGTCTGTGTCTCTGTGTGAGTGTGTGTCTGTCTGTCTGTGTCTCTGTGTGTATCTGTTTGCGTGTCTGTGTGTGGTGTATGTGTGGTGTGTGCTGTTTGCTTCTTTATAATGCTGGGAAGAGTATCTGTGGACAAACATGCGAGACAAGTGGGTTCTATTCTAAACACATCCACTTCAACTTTCTATTCAAGTTTTCAGAGAAATTTCGTGAGTGTCAAAAATTTCTCAGGAGTTTGTTTTATAAAATTTGACTTGGAAATGAGTAATACAATTCTGTGTTAGTTTCAATAAAGAAGCATAAATATTTAAAGTATCATTTTTCATGTTAAAACTCAGCTCTCCATTACTGTTGACTAATGCAAAATTAATTTGAGGCTAGTTTAAGTAATTTCTAATATGTGTTGAAAACATTGCTTTCTAATACTTAGAGTCATAATTCTTGCTTTGCTTGGCAGTTGGGTTAAGTTTGAAGAAGGCACCATTTTGACATCATTCTTTTAGCTTTTGGGTCTTTGCCATTTAGAATTTCTTACCATTTTGATGACTTTTTCAGTCACTTTCTGTGACCTCATCTGTGGATTTACTGTTTGACATCATTTAATAGACATTGTATAATTTGTTCTCACAGTAACTCTATGAGGTTGGTGACATACTGTCTCCATTTTACAAGCAAGGAATCAGGGCTGTGAGAAAGCTTTGCACAACATTACATATTTTACAAGGGACAGAGGTGGGAGGGAAATTCAGTGACTCTGATTCTGGGTTTGTTTTCTAACACTTGGGATGCACATGTATTTCTAGACTTGGAATTGTTTAATTGTTTTCTTTTTAGGAATTCTACTCATAAATTTAACAGTGTATTTCCAAGAAGAAGGCTATAACATGGGGGCAGAAACATTAATATATCTTGGAAGTACTGATTCACTTGTATAATGAATCCCAGAGTGAGTGATGAGACAGATATCACAAGGTTTGGGGGCTTAATGGGCTTTATCTCCAACATCCTTAAGAACTTTCCCTTGTACATCTGTCATCCTTTCATAGTCCCGTTGAAACATCATTATCCCACTGGTACTCCTACCCACTGCCTAGCCAGAAGCTCTGTAGCAGTTCCATTTTTCATATACACAGCATTGCTTCATAGGGGTGGGATGATAAAATAACTTAAGTCATATAAAAGAAATCCAGTAACAGACTATTAAAAATAGCACACATTACATAGGACTGCTAACATGTTTTATCTTGAAAATTTATCTGGAACATTTGCCTAACTGGAACAATTTTGCATATTCACTTCCATCTGCCTATGAAATACTCCCTTGGATAAAACTTCTCCTTGTTCTGAATATTCAACATTAACCATTTCCCCTGGCTCTTTAAAATTCACATGTTTATTAGAAACACAAATCAGGTAGTTTGTATTATGTATGTGTGTAATCTTTTGCACCACACATTTTTAGTTTAGCCTGCCATTTATTCATACACGTTGGAACTGCGTATGAATAACTCATCTAAAACAATCTCCAAAGCATTAAAACAAATGTACTCCATCATTCTGTGAATTTGTTTTACTCCTTTACTATCCCTCATAAATATAGGACTTAACAAATGTGCTCTCAGAGTCCTTGCAGGGAAAACTTTTTCTTTGATGTGATCATGGTTAGAAAACTGTTTTGATCATTTGTTCCTTTTCTGTTTTTGTAACAAAGTCACATTTTATCTTAGTTTGGGGAAATAGATGGAGATCAATTTCATACTGAATGTGATTGGATCTTCCCAATTGTCTTACCCATTCTTTGGAGCATCAGCAGATTCTTCCACCCTTGACTCTGAAGAAAGAATTGCTCTTCAAGGCTCCTGAAACTCTAGTCAAGCCACCATTGCTAGTTCCAGAGATGACGTAAGGAATCTACTGTTCTTCTGTTCTCTTCTTGTTGTTCTTTGGTTTACCCCTCAAGGTCAACAGCCTAGGCCAAGATTCTTAGATTTAAATGTCACAGGGTTAATGCTACTGTTTGGATTTAACCTTTCTTTGCCTTGGTCTTTTATAAATTGGTCCCAATTCACCTTGTGAATTTCCATCTAGAACCATCTGAATTTCCAGAAAGTATACATGAAAAGAAACAATTGATAAATTCGGTGTCTAGGTCTAGAATAACAAAGATAACTGACACAAAACACATATCTGAAGAAACCAGTTTTTTATTGCATTCAAGTGAGCAAGAGATTCAGGGACTTTTAAGTCAAAAAGTCTAGGGCAAACCCACCCGTGGGATTTTGTGAGGAAACAGAAGGCTACAGAAGCTAGCTTTCTCATTAGGAAAGATGATTTCAAAGACTATTTGAAATGAGTCTTTGTGGCATGAAGGCAATCACTTGGCAGAACATATTGCTTAGAGACCACAAACTAGCATGGAGTTAATAAAGAGAGATATTTAGATAGAGTCAGAAGGTAAAAGCTAATATAAAGGCAAAGACTGGTGCTGTTCAGGACTGAAAACAGTGGCTTTCTTTCTGCCAGGACTTTTTTGGTATATTATCTTTTTGCTATCTTTGACCTCTTGCTATCTATTTACTTTCCCATAACAAGCACTAGGATTTTATTATGAAGTCTCCATTGTTCCTTAATAGACTGCCTATGGGCTTAGATGGCTGAATCGAATCTAGATTCAGGTACATTAGGCAGGACTGTCTGGTAAGAATTCAGGAACTTCAGATGTTACTTTCTCAACTCTCTTCTCTTCCCCCAACACAGATGATAGCAGTTATAAAGGTTACTAAGATAAGAATGATTTCAGGATGTGAAACAGTGAGATGGAAAGAAATAACTACTGTCTAGTTGACTCAGTAGGAAGTGTTAGAGTTAAGACAATATCTGCCTGGTAAAGGTTATGTGGCTCTGACCAAATTCTTGTACTTTCAGAAATTGAGTGTTCTTTTGTTTCAAATGGTTATGAATAGATTTACTGTCAAACTGATTTATTCCCACACTAACTAGCCTTTTAATTATTTAAAATTTGAATATCTGAAAAACACTGAGATTATATTTCATTCCTAGTTATTTTCCTGGGATATTAGCAGTTTCAATGATACTTATTAGATTCTTTGTGAAATATCTTTTATATAACCCCAGGGCTGTAATTTAATGTGCAAAATAGCATTTGGCTATTGACAAATATGTTATCACAAACAATAAATTATTGTACTCGTATATTAATTTTATGGAATAGTTGGTCTAAGAATGATTATTATATGCATGTGAAAAAAATTGAGGCTGAAAGCTCAACTGAAAGTTTCTGAGTGACCCTATTTCATGTGACAGGATGAGCCATGGATAAATGACTTCAGAATCTAAAATCTCTGTGTGTTGTACCACCTTTCTCTCAGTGAGAAGGCAGCGAGCAATGCATTTGCCTCCTTTATTGCTGTGGTGGCATGAATATGTTTGCCCATGGTAAATGAAATTAGGAGGCGTGGCCTGGTTGGAATAGGCGTGGCCTTGTTAGAGGAAATGTGTCACTGTGTAGTTGGGCTCCTAGTGCTCAAGCTCTACTTAGTGTGGAAGAGACCCTTCTCTTAACTGCCTGTTGGGAGCTATGCCCTTGAAGCCCTCCATTATTGATGTTATTAGTATGGTTAGAATTAAGTATGACTGGGTTCATGGGAAATCCCCAGCCATCTGCAGAAGACTAATACAAATCTGGTGGTTAAGATGAATAATAATATGATAAAGCTCTGGGCTTGCTGAGAAATACATCTGACGTCAAGATACCCAATGTGATGACCTGTAACCTTTCTGAAAAACCAACATCCTGCTGACTAATAGATATGACAAATCTGTGACCTTTCTGATATCCTGTCAACATCAGCTGATTCCCTGACCACACGAATATTGTATCCTTGGCCTGTGTAAATGTTTCTTACTTCCCCCCTCCGGAGCTCTGTTACCCTTGTTATGGTATAAATTCAGCCTTGGGAAAAAATAAAATTGTCGCCTTGATCAGACTCTTGTCTTGGCATCCTTCTTCACGTTTCTTGTCCCCCATTCTCTTCCAGGTACCCTCAGCACCCATCGTTGACAGCTGCCCTCAGAGGAAACTCTCCTGGCTGCCTTTGGATTAAGGTGAAAACCTCTTGGTGCCTCCAGCACCAAGTCTGCCTTCACACTGCCAATGCTTCCCACCATGATAATGGACTGAACTTCTGAAACCTGTTAAAGGTTGTCCTTTTGAAGAATTGCCTATGTCACGGTGTCTTTTCACAGCAATGAAAACCTTAACAAAGACACATACCAGTAAGATATCTGAAGTATCAAGGTCTACAAAATGATGGCTGGAGTTGAAATAAGAGACAGACACCTCTCTTGGAACTTCATTATTTGCAAGCTGTCCACACCAGACATAGTTGTATAGTCAGGTTTTTTGACGCACGGATAACACAAATTTAGCTCTACTCTTTCTGGGCTACTCCTTAGTGATTTTTGTTTATTATTACAACATAGTTAAGAATGTGTTTGGCACTGCACTGTCAGCAAGGATAACAATATGATTTCTTCAACCATAGAAGTGGTATCATTTTAACAAATTTAGGCCCGTGTGTCTAAATTATATTTGGTCAGTAAGGTACTTGTAGCAAGCACCCAAAATACACATTAATACATGTGGAATGTTAGTTTGATGGATAATCCACACAGAGGGAGCTTCCAAAATATACTTAAATCAAAGTGTATTTGGAAGTAAAATTATTAGCAGAGGCCTTTCTGGCTTCCGTCTACCTTGGGAGTCATAATTTTATATTTTGAACATTCTCTCAGAAGAGTATTACCACTGAATGGGTTTTCTTAACAGCTTTCCTGTTGAACTCTGTCCAGTCCGGAGTGTGTCAAGAAAATGTTTTAGCTCCATCCCATTTCTGCTTGGCTAGAGAAAGCTTTTAATCTCTGGAAAGCTCACATTTTAAAAAACATGGTTTTATAGATGTAGGGTTTTTTATTTTTATTTTTGTTTTAGTTTTTTTTTAAAGAAAGAGAATGTCACTGCTTGCTAAATATGAAAACAAATTATATTGCTCAAATGTACCTGGCAGCTTTTTATCAACACACCAATTTCTTGGAAATGCTTATTAATGCATAAATATCATGCCTACTCCCAGCTTCAGTGCACAGATTCAATAAACATGTGTCAGAGTATTGTGTGTAATATTTATAATGTAATCACTATAAAAGAGACCTAACAGAAGTTCTAAATAATTGGAGGTTCGATAATTAAATGAATGTGTGTGATAGAAATGTTGGAGGGTAAATGTGGAACGAGAAGCCCATTAAGCATTTACTAGCTTTGGAGAACACACTTAATGATGTTGCTGACCAACCACAATTTTGTCCTTCCTGTTTAATTTTTGTATGCTGTATGAAATTGATCTTGATTTACCAAAAGAGTACTCAAATTTATAATTTTATATTGACATATTTATTTTAATATTCTTGTGTTTTGGGGGTTTTATTTATTTATTTTCATTCTTATTTTTATTAATACATTCAGAACTTCATACATACATACAACATGTTTTGATTAATATGTTTGATTCACTGCCCTGACTCACCTCCCTAACACTTCTCAGCTCCCCACTCTCTTTCCTACTTCTCCCAACTTCTTGCACTCATTAAAATAATAAGTCATCAAATTCAAATTGCAATGCTCAGATATCCATTATTGTGAGGCCATGCAGAGGAATGCAGTCTTGAAGAAAAGTAGCTCCTTTTTCCAGAAACCACCAACTATAAATAGTTCCCTAGTTAGAGGTGGAGTTCATGAGTGCCTCCCTCTGCTCTTTGAGGGAATGATAACTGGTTTGAACTTGTGCTGGTCTTGTGGACTCAGCTATAGTTTTGAGTCTGTAACTGCAGCAGTTCTGCCATGTGTAAGAGACACTCTTTTGCTCTGACCCTCCCTGACTTGTTCTGGCTCTTTTCTCCCTTTCTTCTATGACAATTCTTGGGTCTTGAAGGGAAAGTTTATGATACTGCTAAGTCTATCATTTGTGACAGAGCACTACATCAAAACTTTTCCTCTACTCCTTGACTAGTATTAGATTTCAATGTTAAATACTATCTACCACACAAAGAAACAGAAGCATCCCTGATAAGATCTGGGAGCTGCACGAATCTACTTATACACAGATACACATTTTAGTGTAGTATGATACTATGTTGATTTAGCAAAATAATTGTACGAGGTTAACTTCTGGGACCATTTAAATCTTCAACAGTGAATTCTTGGCCAGATTTATAGTATCAGGTATTTATAACATCGGTATTTCCTCCTCTGAAGAAGACCTTAAATCTAATCTGAAGGTGGTTGACTACCTCCTTAACATTTGTGCCACTATTAATTTCTTGCCAGTCAGTTTATTATAGTAATTCACAGGGTTCATCTATGGGTGAGACTGTTAGTGACTCCCTACCCCTGAGAAACCCACAGATCAATGTCAAAGTTGGTTAGGAAGAGTTCGGTGCCAACTTCATTTCTCTGTGTCTTGTGACCAAAGTGTATGGTATCCTTAGCAATGGGGAATTACCATAAAATTCTGATAGAAAGGCAAGAGCAATGATAATAACTAGTATCATTTTAATGGTCTCTAGAAAATTCCTGACCAACAGCTCAAGGGGATGTATTATAGCCTTGGTTGAACTTTAACCTGGTATGTAGCCCATGGTGAGAATATTTAAGCTTCTGCAGTTTTCTTTTTTCTTTCTTCTCTTTTGTTTTGTATCCAGAGATAATGTCTGGATTGGAGTTTGGGTTGACCTTGATTTCCTCTTCTCATCTATTTTCTATTTCCAACAAAATACTGGATTTGGTAAATATTTCTCAATAACAACAAAATCACCAATGTTTGGTAATTTGAATCACCAAAAATGATTGAATAATGAAGCTAAAATAAGTTTTTATATCTTGTGTTTGGCTACCTGAGTATATGAATCCTCCTATGGGAATGATTATGTTTTCCCACTGGATAATGAAATTTATAGAAAAAATTTCATTAATTATAGAATCATGGAATAATATTGGAAGTGGTAGAGAGCTTAGTATTGGACTATTAACACTAACTCATATAAAAATCAGATTTTATTTCCAAACAAGTGTATATACATACCTCTTTACCCTATTTCCCTTTTGTCTCTCCTAACCCCAGCACACATATTTGAATGTGTGTAAATAGAGTTGAAGCAAGGATTTCAGTATAAAATACTTATGTCCAGAGATCATATCTCAGGTTCAGGCTTTACTTAGAGAACCTGACCTGAGGTTGAACTCTAGTTAACCAACAGGCTGGCACCTAGCACTAGATTCCACGTTATTTGCTAACATGCTTGAGTCTAGCACCAGTTTCCAGGTTTCTCCCCAACAAATCTGCTCCTAGCACTGTTTCCTGATAACTCCCCAATAGAAATGCTCCTAGCACTAGTTTCTAGATTACTCTCTAACAAGGCTGCCCCTGGCACGTCACCACTAACAGCCACCCATCTGAAGAAAAACAGAAATTAAGTTTATGGTTTGGCTCCCAGCAGCAGTCACCTATTTTAAAGGGCAACAAGATATCATATGACCCCAATCAGATGTATGCCAGCCTAGAAACTTCCTTGCTTGTTTACTTACCTCTATACATGCTTGCTTGAAATTTGTCTCTGGGCTTCCCCTTTCCATCTAGATGCATCAGGGTTGGGGGTGAGCACTTGAATAAAAAGATCCTAATGCCATTGCATGGGAATTGACTCCTTGGTCTTTTGGGGCTTGAGATCAGGCGCCACAATTTCTTGTGTGATATACAAAGTCATTTCCTCTTCTCATGTATTTCTCATTAGCAACAAAACACTGATCTCGAAATCATCCAATTTTGGTTATTATGTCACCAAAAATGATTGAATCATCAAGAGTAACTTCACAAGGCACAAAGCAAAGTGAAACATGGAGATCTAATTTTCAAAAGTTATTAAGAATTTCAAAACATCGCTACTTGATCATAAATCCAGGATTGATATGGGCAAGACTGCATAGGTTCTAAACACTGCCTATGAATTGGTTTTAGAAAGCAGTGGTTTACAGTATTCTAGAGTTCCCTGGTATAGCAGATGTGAAAACTGACAATAATCAAAATTTAGTTTTGTCTTTAAAATCAAAAGATCAATGAATCAGAATAGTGGTTGATAATTTGCTGTCTTAAATTCCATCATTTTCATCCTTAATTCCCTTTGATGATGCAAACAGATAACAAGCTTATTGTTTTATTTTCTTTCCCTTTTCTGATATTGAATTAAAAAATGAACAGATAGTGCCAAAATATTTCCAATGTCATTTACTCTATAGTCATATACAGGTTGATGGGAGACAATAACGACTTTGATTATATATTTTGTGGTTTTTTTTTTTTTGAACCAGTAGCTTCCATTATTGTAGATATTGGGAAGTAATGAAAATAGAGAACCAGACACAAAGTTCAGATTCTATGTCTAACGAGAAGACTGTGATACAGAAGGATCAGTTTCTTACTACAGAAATACAGCAGTTAGGTTCATCGAGGTGGGGGGATGCTCTCTTTAAGATTAGAAAAAAATGCTGAGACAAAAGGTGGGTGCACAGGATGTTGTTCTTAAGTGTTTAGAGGAAAAATGTAGCCATGTCATTTCTACACAGACACAGTAGTGGAGTCATCACATGGGGCATCAGTGTGTAAAAGAAGGAGGCAGGAGGAATGGGAGCTAGAGGAAAGTAACATATGAAACTAAGCAGCCCAATGGCTTATGATTCTGTAAATCAGCAGAGTAATACAATGTATTCATCAAAGACATATGCATACCTGTGAATCCAAATAAATTTAAGCTTGGATTACCCAAGATACAGTCCTAAGACCACCTGAAGCTCAAGAAGAGGGACGATCAAAGTGTGGATGCTTCAGTCCTTCTTAGAAGGGGGAACAAAAATATTCATAGGAGAAGATATGGAAATGAAAGATAGAGTTTTAAATTAGCTCAAAACTCAGCAACAGGATCTGACTCAGGAAGACAGATTGTTAAAAATGCAGGAGAACTGGTTCAGAGACACTGACCCTCCTGCTTATCACGGGACTGAGTAAATGAGTAATGGGTTTTGTTCTGCCCCTGTGATGTTTGTTACAGTCCCCTTTGTGCCCTCCAGCCTTTGTGTCCTGCAGAGAGTATTCCAGGAAACCGCTGGCCAAGCCTAACCAGATGTGTTTCAGATGCAGATGCCTCATCAACTCTGACAATTTACCCTAAAGGACAATCAGGATCTGTTCTCAGGAGAATGCTTGACCTTTCCCCTCATTTAAACCCTAGAGTCTTAAGAACAATTCTGTGACTTTGAGAGTTTCCCCTTGTGACATTTTTGGTATTTACTTTTGACATCCCCCCCATCTCCTGGAGCTTGTGACTTCTTCCTTTAAAAAGCCCTTCTCCCAGCCACTCCGGGTTGACATCTCTGTCTCCTGCGTGGGAAACATGTCAGCCTGGAGATCTCCGTAATAGATCTCCGTAATAAACCTTGCCTTTGCGTATTACATCCAAAATGGTCTCTCTGTGTCTGGGGTCTGCGATTTCCTGAGACTTGAGTAAGGGTCTCTCTTCAGGGATCTTTCAGAAACAAATTTTGGAGCAGAGACTGAAGGAATGGCCATTCAGAGCCTGCCCCACCTGGGGATCCAGCCCATATACATACAGCCACCAAACCCAGACAATATTGCTGATGCCAGGAAGTGCATGCTGACAGGAGCCTGATATAGCTGTCTCCTGAGAGGCACAGCCAGAGCATTACAAATACAGAGGTGAATGCTCACAGCCAACTATTGAAGTGAGAATGGGGTCCCCACTGGAGGAATTATAGAAAGGATTGAAGGAGCTGAAGGGGCTTGCAACCCCATAAGGACAACAATACCAACCAACCAGAGTTCCCAGGGACTAAACCACCATCCAAAGAGTACACATGGACAGACCCATGGCTCCAGCTGCATAAGTAGCAGAGGATGGCCTTGTTGGGCACCAATGGGAGGACAAGCCCTTGGTCCTGCCAAGGCTGGACCTTCCAGTGTAGGGGGATGTCAGGGCAGGGAGCTGGAAAGGGGTGGGTGGTTGGGCAGGGTTACGCCCTCATAGAAGAAGGGGGAGGAGGGATGAAGTAGGGGGTTTATGGACAGGAAACCGGGAAAGGGGATAACATTTGAAATGTAAATAAAAAATATCCAATAAAAAAATAAAGTGTATTACTAAATTAAAAGGAGTATAATGTGAGAAAGTATTAGTAATCAATATTTTATGAATTACTGCATAATATCACATTGATATTTCAGAGAAAAAAAATGAATCTGAGATATCTACAGAAAATGGGTTATTCACAGTCTGATTCCCAATCGAGATTTGTCATACTTTTCATATGTGCTTGTTGTGGGCTTGATTAAACCATTTTTGTGATTAGAACTAGTCTTTAAGCCAGTGATCAATTTGTTAATTCAAAGTAAGTTTTGTTTTCTTCATGCTTATTTTTATAGTTAAAACAGGTACAAATGGAGAATAATCAGATGGGAAAGGTGATGAAACTTAAAAAACATTATCAAGATATTGTTGTTTATTGAAATTCTGAGGCTTGATTTTATATAGATAAGCCACGAGGCAAATACCACTTTCAAAATATGAAGTGCTAAACGTGTCATATTATATTCCACATAATAGTTTATAACACAAACAACTCATTTATTAATTAAGAAGTCGCTGGAAAAGACAGCCACATGAAAAACCTGTACAAAATCCATCTGTGGAACTTAAGAACATCTTTTTCATACTCTAAATGTCTGCCTCTTGTCCATACTTTTCTTTTTTATTTAATTCTTCCCTGGTTTTCAGGTTCCCTGTTCCCCAACTTGCATTAATTGTGGGCTAACACAGAAGCTGACAATACTGTTGAGGAATTCTCTCCTTCAGTCTTATGTAGTGAAGCTTAAGTTCCAGATAACATCAACATGTGTGTTGCTAATCTGCACTTCATTTTAGATTAGTGGCCCTATTGAATTTGAGAGTGCTTTGGCAAAACATGTAATTGGGAGTTCTAAACAGATGTTCCTTGAAAACCATATTTTGTTCATCTAGAAAGAATCACTGTTTTATGCTTGTATGTTACTTATATTGAAGATCAAAAGTCAGTGTTTCTTAGGAAGCCTACATGACATCTTCCATGAGGGGCTGTTTTGTGACATAGAACCACATGGTGATTGAAAGCATCCCTTTAGGATTCTCAAATATCAAAAGCCCAGCTACACAGTAGGTATGACATCTCTGTTCCAATGATTACAGCAGCTTGTAAAAATAATAAAATGAACATTTCCTGTTGATAATTCAATTGAGACTTCAAGACAGCTTTAAAAAAATAGTCCCCCTAATAGTTTGCATATTAATACCATAAAATATTCACTAGGCTAACTTTTTAATTAAACTCTGGTCACCTATAATAATTTGTTTCAATAATTTTAAGAATAGCAATCCCTTAAAAAGATCAATGTTGGACATCATTTAAGAAATAAATGACTGCTTTCAATCTTTTGAACTATTTGTCCCGAGTTTACTTAATTTAGAAAGTAGTTCGAGGGTTCCCATTGACTTAATTAAAATGTAGATGAGACTAAACATAAAAAATATCATTTTACATGTTAAATTTTCTTTGTAATATTACTTTGTACTATTAAAATGCAAAGTATTAAGGTTTGCATCTTAAATGTTCCCTCAACAGCCTAGGTCCTGTATTAGTGTCTTGGTCTCCAGCCCATGGCAATATTGAAAGACTGTGGAACACTTAAAGATCCTTCTAGAAAAAAGTTAGATCACGGAGGCTCATTGAAGTGATAGTAGGACCATGTTTCTTCTTTTCTTTCTCTTTGGCTTCCTGGGCGGCATAAAGGGATGAGCTCTGCATCACCATGGCATCTTGTTATAGTGGTCTGCCTCACCACAGGCCCCAAATGACAAGACTGGGTGACCATAGTCTGACATAATGAAATACGTATCTCCTTCTTGTGAGTTGCTTATCTCATGTATTTTGTGACAGTAGTAAAAGTCTGACTAAGACATTAAAATTCTGGATAACTCATTGCTTAATATAAATATTTTGAAGGGATTTTTAAGAGCCTTTAACATACTAGTACCCGTTGTGTGATTTTCCCAGGAGACCAGAAATAGGGAATACAGAATTTTCTACATTTGTTTTAGTACTTTTGAAAAAGATACCTCAGGGGACCACTCAGTAGAGTATGTTTTGAGAAAAGCCGATATGGAAGATGTTAGAATTTCTGTTTACACATTCAAGGCAATAGAACACAGAAAAGTTTCCAATTCATTTTTTTATTTTACAAAACAAAACATGTTACCTTGGGGTGAAGCAATTTCATGTGAAGTGGATGGACTATATGACATTTTTAAATTTAAGACAAATCAAACCTGAAGTCTTCACTTTTCTGCTAGCCTGGGGATGATCAGGTAATATAGTGTCTTTGAGGGAAGTGCTTCATATATTTTTAAATGTTGTTAATTTATAATGGTGCATACAAGTGGAAGCTTGTATTGTCTTAGTCCTAAGAGAGCCTTAAGTGACATAGAATGATGTCTGTTCAAGGGAAGGAGAGTTATTGTAGGCACCAAAGGGGGAGTTAAACCTTTTGATTTCCATGCCAAGGTACATTTCTCTGAATCACTGGGCTTCAGTTCTTGACCTGTTCCAAGATAAGGTGAGATTATACCTGTCTTTTTCATGGAGACTTTAGAAGATAAGAGATCTCTAGTATAAGTGAATTGATACTAACAGTAATAATAGTTCACATTTTATGTGCTTGGTACACTATCTAAACGATTAATATAGTTGTTTTCTAAACAAACAAACAAACAACTTATTAGGCTACTGAAATCCTACTCTCATTTTAAAGTGAGGAAGATCTGGAGTAATTTCATATTCTTTCCAGATCTCACAGCCAGCAAGTCATGGAGTCTTCATGTTAAGCATAGAATACAAGATAAGTGACTTTCAAGTTCACATTTTCAAACACTGGGGGATTGCTGTTTGTGTTATGATCCTACTAAAAACCAATGTGCACCATTGAAGCATAAAGGAAAGATACAGATATTCAATACTCTTGGACATGTACTCTTAGTAATTACTATTGGAATACTAGATTTTGTTCTAGTCTTTTTGAAGGGTACAAGGTACCATAACTTGTGTATTCATTTATCTGTGTCTTGACAAGGTAAAAGACGATCTTAGCTGAGATAAAAAGAGAAGATGCACCTAACCCTCAAGAGGCTGGAGGCCCTAGGGTGTGGGATGGTATGGTGGGGTGGGAGGTGGGGAGTGGGGGTGTCCTCTTGGAGAAGTTGGGAGGAGGTATGGGATGTGGAACCAGATGGACTGGGAGGGGGATAAAATCTGATTAAAAATTGATTAAATAAAATTTAAAAAAGAGAGTTCTGCTTGTTACGAGTAAAGGGTTGGGGGGAGGGCTGATGAGATTTCTCATAATGTAATCTCATCACAGACTGCAACCAAGTTCCTTATAACCAAGTAGAGGAAGGATTGAAAAAAAGTTAACAAGTAATTCATTGCAAATCACTGAATTTAGTAATTCAAAGATATGCAAAAGAGCACAGTGGGATAAAGGTTGCAATATCATTAACATAGTATGTGGTCTTAAAAGTCAGTCAAATGCTACAGACTATGTGTAGTGGAATTCGTCATGCAAATGGTGGCAGAATAGGCTTGCGTTTGACTTTGGAGTAATTTGCTTCAGGTCCTTCAGATCTTCTGCTCCTGGAGATGGAACGCTAGGGAGTTAATGGAGGTGTCAGGGCTGCTGTGATCAGATCAGTTACCTCGGGTGACTCCTAATGGGTTCAGAGCTCAGCATTCTTTACTAATTCCTCATTTCCATCTCACTGTCATAGTTCAAGCCCTTATTACCTCTTGTCTGGACTACCAGCTGGTCTGATTGACTTTTGCCTCACATCGCTCAAATTCACCTGCAGAATTTAAGGTTCTTAAAGCTCCCTTTTTATCATGGCCCTCCTTCAATCAAAAGTCTCCTGTGGGTCCCTATCACATACTGAATGGAGAGAAGGCTTTGTAGGCTGGCCTCTAATCCTCTCCTGAACTGATGTAACCCACCTGGCCTGCCTTATGCCCCCCTATTAACTTACACGCGTCCTTCATGTCCTTCACCAATGCCTATGGAGACCTGCTGGGAGCCTCAGTTTCCTCATGACAGTTCCTTCTTTGCTTTTCGCTTTGCTATTCACTAATTTTTCCAACTCCTCTTTCCTGTCAGTATTCTACATATGCATCTTTAATTCCCATCACAAATGTATCTGTTTGCACAGCTCTCTGATCTCTTCCCCTCTGAGCAGCTTTTGATCCTCTGAACTTTATGAGTGGATTTGTGATCTCTCTTCCATGCAGCTACCAATTTTTTTCTTTAGGTTAAAGCTAGAGCATATCCTTATACTAAATTTTGAGATTGATAACGACAGAGGTTCTGTATTGATCATCGTTGTCCTGGAGTATTACTATAATAAATGGTTCAAGAGTATTTGTCATATGCAGAAGCGCTGACCCCCATCATTCCAAAGGAGTCATGTACACAATCCAGAAAGGAAGCATTTGTTCCTTCTCTGTCCATTTTCTAATCAATACCCATTAGAAATTAGTTATTATTTTGTGTAATTATTTTCCTACCTCTTGGTATTTTTGATTGCTGTCTACTTGAATCACTACCGCGTCTTCAGATCAATATCTAAAGGAAAGGGTGGGGATAGTTAGCCTGTATTCATGTTACATGATTAGATGAATAAATTTCTTAATGTAAGTGATTTCCTCGACTCCTGGAATAACGGCTACTTATTTGGATATACATTGGGCACAATAGTAGATACCTTGCTTGTTTTGTAAATAAATACCTGACAAGATCTATATTTGTGTCTGCTTTGAGAAGGAAACCGTCCACTCTGACAGAGACAGATCTGGCAGTGGGGCCTCTCCCAGTTGCTCATTTACACACTTTAGTGCATCTGAGCTTAGACGTGCAAAAGGTTAACTTTTAGCAATAGTCCAAGTTCAGGGTAAGCTTAAATTCACCTTTTGTCTATTCAGTGACGCCAGGCTATGGGGTGGAGCTGCACACTTTCAAGGTGAGTGTTTCTTCCAGGTTGATCCTAACAGCCACATCTTTAAGTGATGCAGGTAAGGATGACCAATACACATCTTCTGAACTGAACACATTGCCGGAAATGGAGAAAGCAACAACAGTGGCAGCAACAGCAATGCTACTACCTTCATGGCCACCATCACCGCCACCAGCAACAACAACTTAACTTCTCTCATGCTCAAAGGTGAGCCCTTTGTCCAATCTAGCCCACTGAGTAAATAAATTAGGCAAGCTGGTCTTGTTTTTATTGACGTAATGAAGTTAAGTCCTGCTGCACTGGTTCATAAAAAAAGAAAATCACAAAATCTCTGTAAGTCATATCAATAGTCCTGGTAAAATCAATATGCCTTGCTTCTTGGCAGGGTGATTTGACATCATTAATTTATACTTAATCTTTCAGATGCCAGGAACCATTTTGTCTACGGAGTAGATTTAAGCTCTTGGGAACAATGTCAGTTGCCAAGCATTCACAGGGCAGAAGTCAACCTTTAGCTTTAGATATATAAACTTCAAGTGTTTGAATGCTTCCCAGGTTGGAATAATCTATTACAGAATCCTACCATAGCTCAGAGAAACTTAACATCAAAACATACGTTTATTATTCCAGAGGACTACCAGAAATGACACTCTTGTCCATTTTCCCCTTCTGACTATAATCTTTAAGTATGTTTCAAGATAGGTCAGTATACATGGCTAGAAATAGGTATAAAATTCCTCTGCCTTCATCAGCACATGGCCTTATGTAAAACATCTTATTTAAATAAAATAAAATTGAAGATATTTAGTAGAAATCCATTCAAATTGCTGATATGATACATAAGAGACATATTTGCTATTCTAAGGTGATGGTTATGATTAACTTGGTCAGTTGCTGTAAGCCAAAGAAATTCAAAGATAAACTGTGTGTGTGTGTGTGTGTGAGAGAGAGAGAGAGAGAGAGAGAGAGAGAGAGAGAGAGAGAGAGAGATAAGTCCTTCAGCTTAGCTTTCGTTCTCTAATTACTTTCCTTTCCCTCTCCTTACATACTGCCTGCCTTGTTTTTTTCCTGTGCATTTGAAAATGTTTTCCTCTATTGATTACTTGCATTGTGGTTTGAATCAATTATTTCTGGATGTAGTCAGAGCATAAATAAGTAATGCCTAAATAACTAATAGACTGGTCTTCAAGCATCCATATTCTCTCTTACAAACTTTCATTGCAGGAGTTAATTGGAAATGGAACTAAATATTGCTTTGATTAATTAGCGTTCATTAAGATCCCTTGGTGTACTTTACAGAAACCATGAAACTTCTGGCGTCTGCCGGAATACTGCTTAGAAAGTACTCTGGGTGAGACAGTGCTGAGTTCTTCCTGTATTTTAATGAGCATTATGTATACAGATAACTATTTTTTATTCAGCCTTTCACATTGTTTCTTCTGATTTGAAATGGAATTTGCAAATGCTTAAATAAATTAATTGAAAAGTTGTTAACAACAGTGTAGCTCATATACAAATTTTCAGGGTCTCAATGAAATTCAATTTTCTAACGCCTCATTCAGATAATATGGTTTAATGAACCACAACCAACTACAACTTTAAGTACTTAAATTTCCTTCCTTTTTTTCCTACTGATAAATATTTTTTGAAATATGAAGTGAAGAGGAAGGTCAAATGTAATAAAGAGTTCTGGGATTATAGACATGTCTGTTCTTCACATCATCGTATGAGAACATACAGTTTTCAAAAAGAAAAAGAAAATGAACAAAGAAACCAAAAATAAAGCAAGAAAACCAACCAAGACCACCTATTCCATCTGATCTTAAAAGAACAAAATCTCAACAGTAGACAGGAATATCTTGTTATGTGGAAGGGAAGGAAGAAAACTTAGAACCGTCGGTGGGAGTGAGAGAAACCAAGGAAACTGCCTACCAGATCAAACATGACCAATGTACACAAGAGCACAGAGACAGTGTCTGTCTCCACAGAGACAGTGGCAGCACATGACCTGCATGCACAGCTCTAAGCCCCATGGCCCAGCACTGAGAGGGAGAAGTAGACATAAGCTCCCACTCCTAAACAATACACTATTTCCAGTTAGCTTCCCTTGGTTTCAGTTTTCTCCAGTGGTGCGTCACTGGGGACATCACCCACACTTCAGAGCAGGCCCCATGCCCAGCAGTAGAAATCAATACAAGACGAACTCAACAGCATTTTTTGTAGGCTTTCGGTCTCATGTTCCTGCATTCAAAGATTTTTTTTGTCTTAATATTCTTTTGCCTATATTTTTTCTTTTATTTTTTTAAATGTTTGGTTGTGTGTGTGTGTGTGTGTGTGTGTGTGTGTGTGTGTGTGTGTGTTGTACTTTCTCTTTGTTACTATGTTTTTGATTTTGGTTTGCCTTTTTTTTGTTTGTTTGACTGATGCTTTTCAAACTGAGAGTGACAAGGCATTGGAAGGATGGAGTGGGGAGGTAGGGAGACTCTCGGGGGAGTGAGGGGAAGAGAATCCATAATCAGAATATAGTGTATAGAAAGTTTGCTTTCGGCAAAAAAGAATTATGGATTTATTATTCATTCACATATATCTAAATTTAAAGAATTAAATAGGCAGACATGACGTGCTGGCTGGCTGGTTTTATGCTCGCTAACTTGGCATAAGCTATAGTCATTTGAATGGAGGAACTTCAATTGAGAAAATGTCTCCTGGAGATTTGTGCTGCAACCAGATAAGACTGTTGGGTGTTTTCTTGATTAGTCATCAGTGGAGAGTTCCCAGCCCATTGTGGGTAGAGATGCCCCTGGGCAGATAGTCCAGGGTTCTCTAAGAAGCGTGAGTAAGCCCTAAAAAACAACCAGTAAGGAGCAGCCTGCTATGACTTCTGCATCAGCCCCGGCTCAGGTTCCTGCCATGTTTCAGTTCCTGTTCCGACTTCCTTTGGTGACCACTGATGGGAGATCATAAGCCAAATAAACCATTTCTTGTCCAGCCTTGATTGTGCTCATGATGCTTAACCATAGCAATTGAAACCTTAAGTAGGATACATTGTGAATCATAGAGAAATAAATCCACTTTTAGATTCTCTCAGCAGCTCCTCTGATCGTGTACTTGTGTTTATACATTGTGTTCTTAGAGCTTTATACAAAGATGTACTCTGAATGTGGAAACCATTATTTTTATTTTTGATTTATTATTATTATTATTATTATTATTATTATTTCTTTGACAGTTCATAAATGTATTTAAAGATCTATAACTCCTCCTCTCCACCTTTTCAAATCTTCCCACTTTTGTTATCACCCACCCATCTATCTACAAATCCCTTTCTTTCTCTCTCGAGTTCACATCTTTTCTGTTTTTGTTTTGTGACCCACTGAATTTAACCAGGACTATCTGTGTGCTTGGGACTTTGGTGCTATTCTTTGGAGCACACATAAGTAAGTACAAATTAAAAATAAAAAGAAACCAACTCCTTTCACAAAGTCTATGGAAATCCAATAGTTCAGCGTGAAGGATAGGGAGGCCCTTTGAGCCTTTTCCCATTGGTGACTGACTGTTGGCTGGGCCTATGTTTTGCAGGATGCGTGCAGATGACTACAGCTACTGTGAATGCATGGTTGTGAGGGCTGTGTCGTGCACACATGACTTCATGCCTATTACCTTCCTTCATCACTTTCATATCCTTTCTATTTCCTCTTCCAAGTGTTCCATGGAGTATGGAGAAAATGGTATAAATATCTTGTTCTGGGCTTAGCACTCAACTGTCATGGATTCAAGCCACTTTGAACAGCAGAGAATCTTGACATTTACTCCCTGTCCCCTGAAAAGAGGGGCTTCTCTGATAAACATTGAGAGAAGCAGCAAACAGACACTTTTAATCAAACAAATAACATTTTGATCAAGTATGGATCACTTTATGGAAAGCACTACAAAATAGTATCTTTGATTTTCAGTAATTTATTTTCAGGGTTAAGGTTCTGAGAAGGACTGAAGGGAGAAATTTGCTGATAAACCTAGCATTTTCCTAAAGGTTTTTACAAAGCCATAACAGGCTAGTGACATGATGTAGAATTACTGAACTTATTTTCCGTGTTTTCAGATTCTGGGGAGTGTTCACATTCCGGTTTTCTAAGCTATTCATTGCTTTTCGAATCATAGGGCCAGACCACTTCAAGTGTCATAGAATCTATTGACTCTCAAATTTTAGCATGGTTTACAAAAACATGGGTAGGAGTGTAAACATCATTTGATAACCTCATGCTTGAACGATTGATGAGGTTTGAAAGAACAGGCTTAATATTGATACTCAATGAACTTAACTGATTTTGTTGTTATTCTGGGGTTGAAAAGCCGGGTGTGTAGTCCACCCTTAGACATTTTTACTGTCAATTTCTAATTTTCTGTGATGTATTACTTATCCCCTGAATCGCTAGGTCTTAATATGTAAACCATATGGTCACTCATTAACTCCAGATTTATTTCTGGAAAAAACCAACAGTTTGCTTTCTCAGTGAACTCCATGGCTTCTGGCTGACCTGGGTCTTTGTCGATAAATCTGAACATCTGTTCATGTGTGCCTTGAGTGTTTACTGAATTTGTGTAGTGGGCATTTGCTGATCATTCCATGCCTACAAACAGTAGAGAACAAAATGGTCCCTGATCTTACCATGCTTACATTATGGAAGAAGACAGAAAGTAATGGTTATGTGAAGGTAAATGAAACCATTTCAGACAATGATAAATGAAAGACAGGCAAAGGCTGCATATGATATAGGTTTAGCAGATAGATAATGGCTTTCTGAGAAGGCAGTGTTTTTCAGTGGCTTTTTTCCTTTTCTTCAGTATTAGTCTGTAAATTTGTATCTAAGAAGACAGTCAGAGAGTTCTGCTTCAAGCTTCTTTTTTTTTTTAATCCACTTTGTTGAGGTCTAGCTGTGGATTGGGATAATTTAATGTTTTTTTTCATTACACAGTTTTTATTCTATTACAAGATGGCTTCACCTCTAGTTATGAATACAGAACAACAATGCTCTTGGTGATTATTATAACATTTTAGTATCTCTTCTAGGCATGAGAGGTTATTCAATATGTTCATCTCCACCTTGTTTCTGAGAGGTCAGTGTTTTTCATTATTCTTTGACGTCTATCATGTAACTTGGTGATTATTATAACCTTTTTAGTATCTCTTCTGCCTATTAAGCTACTGTTCATCTACCTTAGTTTCTGAGACAGTGTTTCTCATTGGAACTGATAACAATTTTGGAGCTAGACTGGCTGGCTACCAGATCTCTAGGAACATCCTGTCTCTGCTTCCCAAGACTAGGGTTATAAACTTTCTCTACAGTGTCTAGCTTTTGTAGGTGACAAAGATCAAAATTGCCACCCTCATTCTTGCACAATAAGCACTTTAACCATTGAGACATTTCCCCAGTCTAGAAGTGCTATATTTTAAATTGGAGAGATTCTCATTTCTGAATTCTTTTGAAGAAAACTTAAAAATCTTTCCAAGTTAGTATGTGTATGTGTATGGGCAGGGCTGGAGTTGGGAAATAAGTCTATGCACATGAATACAGATGCCTGTAGAAGCCAGAGTTCAGTGTGTTCATTGTGTACTGAGATGGTTGTGAACCAACCAATATGAGGGTTGAAAACTGAACTCAGGTCCTCTGCTAAAGGCAGACCATGCTCTCTACTGCTGAACTATCTTTCCAGCCCTTCCTATGAGGTCTTTCTTAGTCCAAATTTTCTGACTGGCTACAAACCATTCCTCCTTGAATATGACCTCTCTGGATATCTTTATTTTCTGTATTTCATTTATTGAATCTTTAACTAGTTCTGCAGATTTTGGAGAACTATTAGTAAGCAAAGAAAGAAATCTGTTGGATTAGGTATCTCTCTTACATTTGTGACATAGCAAAGCAACTCCAGAAAGGAAGGGTTCATTTTGACTCACAACAAAACCATTACAGTGGAGAAGGTGACCATGCTGCAGAGTGGGGCTTCTTTCTCAGATCTTACCAGATCATAAAAGAGAAAGAGATACATTCTGACATATTTCTGGTTTTTATCACCATTTTTCCTTTTATTTGACCTGGAACTTCCCTCCTAATTGGATAGCAAAACCCATATTTAGGGTATATCTTGCCTCCTTTGTTAATCTGTGGAAAGACCTTCATAAACATCCAGAGGTCTCTTAGGTATGGCTCTAACCTGCCAAATCAGCAATGAGGATCAACTCCAGCATCTTCTCAATCTAGTTGCTACTTATCCAGAGTGCAGCCTACGCACACACAGACACACACACAGACACACACACAGACACACACACACAGACTCACACACACACAGACACACACACACACGCACACACACACACACACACACACACGCACACACACACACACACACACACACACACACACACACACACACACACACACACACACACAGATACACACACATACACACACACACACACACACACACACAGACACACACACACACACACACACACATAGACACACACACAGACACACACAGATAAACACATGCATACACACAAACACACAGAGAGACAGACACAGCCACACAGACACGCACACAACACACACTCACAAAAAGACACACACAGACATACACACATACAGAGACACACACAGACACACACAGACACACACACAGACACACACACACACACACAGACACACACACACACACACACACACACACACACAGACACACACACAGACACACACAGAGACACACACACAGACACACACACACACACACACACACACACACACACACACACACACACACACACACACACACACACACACACACACACACACACACAGACACACACACAGACACAGACACACACAAACACACACACACACTGATACACACACACACTGACACACACAGATAAACACAGAGCGGGGGGTGAGGGAGAGAGAGAGAGAGCGCGCTTGGTTTTTCATTTTTTTCTTTTATTGGATTTTTAAATTTACATTTCAAATGTTATCGCCTTTCCCAGTTTCCCTTCCAGAAACCCCCTATCCCATCCTCCCTCCCCCTGCTTCTGTGCGGCTCCCCCACTCATCCACCCACTCCCTCTTGCCTCCCTGCCCTGGCATTCCCTATACTGGGGCATCAAGCCTTGACAGGATCAAGGGCCTCTCCTCCCATTAATGCTCAACAAGGCCATCCTGTCGGTCCATGTGCTCACACAGGTTTTTAATTTTTAGTTTTAATACGATTCATTTAAAAACTCAAATTGAATTAAATTCAAGAGAAATCTCTTTCATTTAAAAATGATTTCTCTTTTCCCATCTGCTGCAGTGAAATCGTGTCCCCTCCACGCACATGCTCACTGAGACTAACTTTATGTCAGCCGCTTTTCTAAGCCTTCGAATACAGGAAGTCATTTAATTCTTAAACCACCCTAGGAGGCTGGAATGATAATTAATCCTACTTTGTAGATAATGAAATTAAGTCACAGCCCAGTGAAATGATTTGTTAAAGCACCCTGCTCTCATGAGGTCCTAAGGTTTGAACACTGTATGCTCAGACCTGGAGTTTGTGCTCTGAGTCACTCTCCAGCGGTGAGGCTAAGCTCGGTACAATCAAGTCTCTTTCTCTTTATTTCATCGATGAATGCAGTTTTCCGTCATCAGGTTCACTGTAGTCTCTCAGGGATGTGAAGATTCTTTTGTGGTCCTTGCTGTGTCATCCACGGGATGCAGTGTATCTAACACACTCATGGCTCTCATAAATATAAAGACAAGCCATTAAGTACCATATCTACCTACCTACCTATCCATTGATCTGTCCTCATCAATCCACTTATAAACGAAGTGCGGTCCATCATTTATGCATAAAACCTGAGTCAAAGGCTGAGGAGCATTTGACCACAGCTCAAGTTAAATGCAAGCCACCTGCTGAGTGTTTCACTAATTTAACCCTTTTTGTAATTCTCATTTTTTAATGAAGATTTCTTTTTACTGAGTAATGATTGACAGAAGGTACTATGACTGTCCAACACACATATGTCTATGTGTGTGTATGTATTTATCATTGTGTGGTTTGGGTTGACTTTTTTCTGAAACAGGGTCTTATTTAGCCAAGCCTGGCCTTCAGCTTCATGTGTTTCTTCCTCCTCTTCTTGAGTGCAATGGTGCCACCATACTCAGCAACAAAATTTTATACTTTTAATTTTAAATAAGACATAATTACATTATTTCCTCCCTTCTTTTAATCTCTACATTCCTTTTCATGACCTCTAACTTGCTCTCTTTCAAATTCATGGCCTCCTTTTCTTTACTTATCATATATTTATACACACATATTTGTATGTATATTATATATTTACATAAATATATGAATACAACCTGCTGAGTTTATTTAGTATGGCCTGTATGTGTTTTCATGGCTGACCTCATGGTATTGGTAATAAATTAGGGGGCTCATACCTAAGGAAGAATAATATCTATCTCCAAGCAGTTGTTAGTTGCCTATAGTTCTTTGTCTAGGGGTGGGTCTTGTGAGATTTCCAACTTCCATGCTACTGTGTTATTGATATTGTTATTGTTAATTAGGTAGCCATATCATAGCTCTCCTGCCATTTCTAGGAGACATTATCTTGCAGCAGATATCCTTTCCCTATGGCTCTTACAATCTTCTTGCCCCTTCTGTAATGTTCCCTGAGCCTTAAATGTTAGAGTTTTACTTTACTATTTCTACTGGAGCTAGGCAGATCTTAGTAACAAATATTGAGATACATGTTAAAGACAAGTGAATTGAACTCAGATTTCTTTCTAAGCAATGATAATAGAAGCAGAATAAAGGTTGACAGGCAATTAGTGGAAGGAGTCATATGATATTTAGAATGACACCATAACAATTTGCAGTTAATATGTACTTAACCAACGATCACGAGGCACACAGACAGACACACAGGAGAAAGTCAGAATGGTAGGGTTGGTTCTATCAACCTAAGAGATTAGAAGAATATCTAAAAGTGTTAGGATCATATTTTTAAAGAATGTTACTTTATTGGCCCGGAAAGGAAGAAATTGCCCAGTTACAGAGAAATGGATGTTATACAGTGAAAGTATCTGATTTTGCCTCATAATGCCTAGCGTATGGTACAGAACATTTGGTCAAAACAAGAAGTCAATTATTGTTAATTTCTTTATCTTTTTAGTTGGTCCAAATATTAATATTTTTGCATAAATATGCATGTAAGTGTATATGAGTATTTATTCATTTATGAACAATTATTTGTCTTACTAACTCCTATAGTTTCAAAAGTACTCTTAAAGGCTCATTTGTTAAAATGTTTGGTCCACTGCACAAAGGACTACTGAAAAATGTTGGAATTTTTAGAAGGTGGAGTCTAGAGGGAGGGAATTATACTACTGAGGACACAGCCTGGAAGTCCAGGATCTTAGCCTCTCTTCTTCATCCATTTCTACTTTTTCCATTCATAAACTGCCTACACTGATGTATTTTCTTCTTGTAGGCTATAAAATAATAGGCTAACTTATCAGAGACTGAAACTTCCAAATTCTGAGCTCAGATAAGCCTTTCCTTTCTGCAACTTGATTATTTGGGCTATTTTGTACACAGAATTATTATTTGGTACACAGAGATTTGGCTCACTGGGCTTAGTAACTATTCCACTGAGAGAACATTCCCAGAGCAGCTCTTCCAACAGTGGCACTAGTTACACTTTGGGATGGATAGTGGTTTGCTGTGAGACTCTCCTGTGCATTGCAGGATGCTCTCAGCACAGTGATAGTGTAGTTTCTCCTCGTTAGATATCAGTGGGATCCTCTCAGGTGTGGTGATTAAATAGTGTTTCCAGACAACATCATTTCATGTCCTACAGAGACTTCTTTTGAAAGCAATTGAGGTATAACAATGAATACACCAGGAAGTTTTGTCATTGTTGTTGTTTTGTTTTGTTTTTTGCCTGCTCTACTTGATACATTGGTGGTCTTTGCTCAATATTTTTTCCCTAGTTTCCTTAAAATAGTCTAAAGATACCATTTCTAGTTCATAGTACTGTATTTGTTCCTTTTCTGTTGCGGTGATAAAATACAATACCATGAAACTTATGTACGGATGACTTTATTTGGGCTATGGTTCCACAGAGTTAGAGTCTTAAGGTCAAGGCTAAGATGATGACACACATGAGGCACACCAGCTGGAGCCAGAAACTAAATGTTCACATCTTCAACCATGACCACAAATAGAGCACAAAGTATAAGCGTTCAATTCCCGTCCCAATGACATACTTTCTTCATCAAGACTAAACATCCTCAAATAACACCACTAACTAGGAGCCTGGCATTCAAATATCAGAACCTTTGGGAGGCAGTTCTCATTCGAACCACAACTTCCAAACTTGTTTAATGGTGACGATTTGGGGCCAAGCATAAGACTCTAAGGTTTTTTTTTTTTTTTTTTTCAAACCAGGAACTGTGTTCTGCTATTCAACTCCTTGCTTGAACTGATTTCTGTCTATCATCAATTACAATACACTTTTAAAAGCATATTTATATAGGCCCTGATTATAGTTTCCTATCCAGAAGTCATTATCCTCATCTTTTAAGCAGAGTTACAGTAATCACACCCACATGACACTGAGAACACTTCTTTTGGCCACTACATAATGATCAGCATGGTTGTTACAATAATCTTGAAAGCAGCAGAGAGATTCCTCTCAGGAGAATAACTCACACGAATCAAATTGAATTATTATAGTAAACAGCATCCTTAAAACTCTGTCTGGAATGTAGCATTCAGCACAAGTCATTACACTTGTGTAGGCATTTCCTATGTGGCTCTGGATATTGAAGAGAGAGTTCATTAAACAGTACTACTTGATAGACACTGGGGATTTCTTTTCTTGGATATTTAAATATTTTGGACAATATTGTTATTTCTTTGCTCATCTAGACTTTGACAAAAGAAAAATAAGTCATGGTAGCATTAGGTGGGATTTCAAAATTGAAGTGTGTTTGTTTGTGACCCCTGTGGTATATGGATCATGTTTGCACTCATTGCTTATAGAAGTCTCTCTTAAATTTCTTCATTTACATGAGAGAGAGAGAGAGAGAGAGAGAGAGAGAGAGAGAGAGAGAGAGAGAGAGCATTCTCAAAGATAATCTAGTTACTCAAGATGCTTGCACGGTTGGTAAATACCCTTGCTTATCACAGCTGGCCCATTTCACAATCGAGGTTTGTCTGGGGAGGAGAGCGGGTGATTTATCACTTTCTTATTAGGTTCTGGACTTGAATGATTGTCCTGAGGCTTTGGATCATGATGTATATTGCAAACCTGTGCTATGAATTCTGCTTGCTGGGCCACATTCTCGCTTGTTGCTCGGCTCAGTTTCTGCTTTAGCAAGACTGACATATCCGACAGCTTTCTCGGAGTGCTTGATGCATTTCAGTGACCAACCTTCCGTCTATTCTCTTCCTTGAATGCATTATTTTATACTCATCTTCACACTTGTATATTAGTTCAGTTTGAATGAAGCAAAAAATTCCATTAAACTTTTGCTTATTTCGAAGAAAACAAACAAACATAAATACTATTTGAATATACTTTATGGAAAAACATGGAGACTGTAATGCCTTAAGGAAGATATAAACTAAATTTCTTTTAAAGATAATGCCTATAGTCTTTTAACTAACTCTATCTAATAAGTCTAGATATTTATCAATTTGTGCCTAGACAGTCAGAGGAACAATAGATCTACCATAATATAGGTGACCCAGTAGTGCAAGGGTAGTCACTGGGATCATGGTTCTCCAAAGGCAGCCTATCTACTGTGAGACGTACAGTTCTTGTAGATTTTTTTCCTTCATCACCAAAGGGATAAGCAGCATCTCAGTCAGAGTGAAAGATGGCTTTGTATTTTGTGCTGATAGTGTCTTTTGATACCCTCAAAATATGTATCTTTTTTATTAACTGCTTTTGAAACTTAAGAAATTAGTAGAGGATATTTGGTCTCATCAAATTGTGACTGAGGCTTCTGTTAATGTAAAAGGGTAATCACATCAATATTATCCATATTCCCAATAGGTATACTCTTGACTTTTTTGAGACTCACTCTGGGAATACCATTATAAGTTTAGTAACAAAAAAGGAAAATATACACTTGAATTTCCTTAGCTGTAGAAGCTATTACATCAGTGCCATCTTTAAAAAGAAATCCAAATTTTCTATATTAGAAAAATAGAAGGAAAGTTGAGTTGCTTTTAGTTTGGCTAAAATTGTCATTGGAAATACAGTTTCTTGAAGGTAGTGCATATGAACAGCTTGGAATGTATGGTTCGTGTGGGAAAAACACCTACAATGAAATCAGAATAAACTTTCCCGTGAATTTATTAAATGCAACCTGAGAGGAAACATTCTTTTTCTCATGAGTTTCATGACACATGTCAGTGTGCAGCCTACACACTGGGTGAGATTGCTTTCCATATTTTCAGTATATGAATGTCAAACTTGAAACCTTTTACATTACAAAAGTTGACTCCACAATATTAAATAAATCTTGCATAGATTATGACATTCATGCATAGCCTAAGAGTTCATTTTGAAGCTGGCAAGCCTCTGTAGTGTGCCTGCTCCTTAGCTTTTGTGTTGTAACACACATGCACGCGCGCGCGCACACACACACACACACACACACACACAAACACACACACTCACACACACACTCATAAATGCTGGCCCAGCTAAACACCATTTCATTGTAAGCGTTTAAAAATACTTCACCATAATGACTAGCTATGGCATGAATAAGTATGCAAAAAAAAAAGAAAGAAAGAAAAAAAAAAACCAAGCCGTTGACAAACTTGTTCTCATGCTTCATTTACATTACTCCCAGAACACAAATAGTAAGATATTAAAACTGGGTAAGACTGTCAAATGAGATTCACTCACCTGACAGTTCTGTCACTTTAAATTGCTTTGTTGTTTATGCCAGGGCTGCAATCTCAGCCCTGTTCCTCGTTAATTGCTTAGTCAATGCAATTGTATCACAACAAGTTTATCAGAATTTTAAGAGAAAAACCATCTCTCGCTTAGATATGAAATTACGTTGATGGATCGAAGGTGATTATTACCATTAAATGTGACAAGCACACACACAGAAATAATCTAGTTTTGAATTCCTCTGCAGTAAAGGCATAAAACAATTCTATTTGGAGTCCTTTCATAAACCCTCTTGGTCATGCGAGCAGGCTATTAAATTGCACCAAATAAAATAAGTGTTGAGTGACTATTAAGACACCCACATCCCCCTTCTCATACACACTTTGGTTATTTGCATCTAATTTGGGAGTATTTTTGTATTTGTATTGCAGTAACATTTGATGCTATTGAGTCATCCACTGTGGCATCAGAAACTTATCCATGGCTACAGCCTAAAGAAAAGTGACCGCCTCTCTTACCAGCAGCCTCCAACTGTCACTAGTTTCTCAGCTAGAGGTAGAGCCTCAGAAGCCCCTTGACGCTCCCTGCTGGAGTCCTGAATCAGCTCCATTTTCTGTACAGCTTATGCAGGTAAGCTCAGCCACTGTTGGTTCATGTGTGCAAATCTATATTATGCTCAGAGCACAGCATTTCAGGCTTTCTTTCTGTGTCCCTGGTTTTTACATTCTTTTTAAACCATGTTCTATTTTGTTTTCTGAGCCTTCATGGTGGGCAGAGCATTGATATGCATGCCCCATTCACAGCTGAGCACCCACTGTCATTTATTCTCAGTGTTTTGAACATAAAGTGTCTCTGCCTCAACTGTCACCCAGTGTGTAATAAGAAGCTTCTCTTACTAAGATCATCAGCAGCACAAATCTGTGGATATAAATATAAATATGTAGAAGTCACTTTGACCACATGGATATTTAGCAAAGTCATTCAATGGATTTTTTTCTGAGGTCCTATGAGTTTCTAATCATCGGTTATGAGAAGTTTTATCATTACCAGGCATGAATGTTTCCTATGGAAGAAGCCTTAACTCCAATCACCATAATACCCCTAAATGGTCTTGCCATTGTTGCACTGACTGATACCTCTTACCTGTCAAACAAGTATTGTAGCATGCAGCTTCAGGCCTGGACAAAACCATTGATCCCATTTCCCATTTCCCCTCAGCAGCCCGTAGATGGGGCCTGCCTAGCCTTAAGGGAATGAGCTGAGATAGAACAAAGAATTGAACGAAGACCAAAAGACTGATGATCTCTGACCATTAACTTTCTCTAACTGTGCCGGGGGCTAGAAGATGATGGCTTCCAAAAACTTAACACTTTCTTGTTTATTCTGTGGCTGAAAACCACTAGCTTTGGCAATTAACATGTCACATAGCAGTCGGGAATTAGGTAAAGGATAGTTTGCTAGAGTGCCTCTCTCTGGAGCCCCTCACTGGCCAGGAAAGAGACTCAGAGCTCATTCAGTCTTTATGAACCAGGGAGGAAAGAAAGAAGTCACTCACATGGACAACACAGACAACTGGATGACATGGAAAATGGCTACACCCACTTCTTTATTGCTATCAGCCTCTTTATAGCATTTAGAAAAAAAGTTCTCTATGTACAGAAGAATTACCACATAGATAGAATATTATATAAAAGGGGAGTTACAGAAAGGTATTAATAGCAAGTTCAAAGCAGAGTTTCATATTGTATGTTCATTATAAGTTCAAAGAAACAGTTTTTTAGAAGGCCTTCTCTGATCATAGTGCATACCTATGGCTTCATTCTTGGACCTGCGTGTTTTTCCTTGAATACAAATTTGTCCCACGCCTATGTTTTGTTTTAGTGTGATTTTGAAAGCTCATTGTATTAACTATTAAGCAGTTTTTACTTACTATTTTATGAAGAATGGGCAATTCTATTCCCAATTTTCACTTTATTATATCTTTCTGGCAAATAACTAAGACCATTTCTTAAAAATTTCTTCCTAAAATTATTTGAATCAAATCAGAAATTCTATAAAATCATTAATTAATCTACACAGTATTAATTCATGAAAGTTCAGCTTTACATTGACTTACAAGAACTCTGTTCAATAGGGTGGGCTAATCCCAGGAATCTTTAGGGTATGTAATAATGACAGGAAAGGCATATTAGGTGCAAGAAGCAATCCTGAAATGAAGACTCTTGAAATATTGCCTCCCAAGATCACCCATCATAAGCCATGCAAAGATGGTGGGTCACCTCTAGGAAGGCTACCTGCCAGCCATGGCCTTTCCTAGATGGTTCTTGACAGCCTGGATAGCTCCTTCTAGCACCATAATTATTAGCTACTAGTCAGAGATTTTTCTGGTCAGTTCAAGATTGATATCTCTATGTCCTATGACCAAAATGTGTGCCAACTTCAGCACTAAGATCTTACCAGTCAGATGTTGTAGGAAAACAAAATAAGTAGTAATCGTTTATTTGTTTGAGGTACCTCTATGGCATTCTCTGACCAATAACTCATAAGGAAGCCTTCTGTTCTTAACAATAAGATTTTTAGTTGATAATGAATGTTTTATGAGGGGATATTGCATTGTTCATTAATGTGATACATTTCTGTTCCAACTCCCTTTAGAATATGTATTACTTTAGTTATATAATATTTTATTAATACATATTAATTTATATTTTATTATTATACATTATTATCTTATAATTATTTTATCATATACACATATGTGTATGTGTATTTAAATATCTTACAATTAAATGCAGCTTTTTAAGGCCTCTTCAAAAACTCTTAGTTTTGATTAACTCACCCATAACTGCCCTTTTTCCTCATGTCTGCTTTAACTTTTAGCGTCCAGTATTCCCCATACTTTCATATCATATTCATCATACAATCTTTTTACCCAGAATGTCCCCCATGTCATCAGAAGATTTTTGTGCTTTTGTTTCCTGAGTTTAAACTAAAGCTGGTTGTGTAATGGGTATTTGGTACATCTGTGCTGGATATATTACTGTAGATCATCAAGGATTCACTTTCTACATGTTGTGGCATAGCAACACTCATTCAATCATATTAAAAGTTATCTTCTTCCTCAGTTGAAAATTGAAATTATAATACTCTAACTTATTTTAGATTGGTGATATGGGAAATAAGATAAAAAAATTTAAAAGTGTTTGAAAATATTTAGCCATACAAACAAATGAGAAGCACATTTTTTCCCTTAGGACAAAAACAAGATAAACATAAAAAGGTCTACTTTGTATAAGACACTAATACTTGTGTTTGAAGATACAAAATGAATACATAGTTTGTAGCCGTTACATTCTTAGAACAGGAATTACCCTGAACATAATTATAAGTAGGGTTTTTAATTAAACAGTTTTTATTATTTCCTTTAAAAATTTATTATTTAATGAGTACACTGTACCCATCTTCAGACACACCAGAAGAGGGCACCAGATTCCATTATAGATGGTTGTGAGCCACCATGTGGTTGCTGGGATTTGAACTCAGGACCTCTGGAAGGACAATGAATGCTCTGAACCACTGAGCCATCTCTCTAGCCCATAATTAAATAGTTTTAATTAAGGTTATGGATTCTTTTATCTAATACATGTTTTATCTAATATGATGTAATTTGATTCATGGAATCATTCATCTTTTCATTTATCCAGCAAATATCAATTTTTCATAATGTGATAGGTATATTCTTGAGCCATGGAGATAGAGTGATTTAGAAGTATTCAAACTCTCTGCCATGTGAAGTAAGAGGGTGTAGTTATATATACCCATGTTTTAAGATAAAAGAAAGCATAAGACATAGAGTGAGAGGGAAGGTGGGATTTTTTTTTAACTCTTCTCTTTCAGAAGATGGTAGGTATTATAGTCTTTAGGTAAATATTATTATGTTCTATAATATAACTTTTTTCTGTGGGGCCAGTGATCTTACAGAATGTAGTAGATGTTTTCAGTAGTCTAGCAATTCTCATTGCAATTATTTTACCATAGCAGAATCTTGATTTGATATACCCAAGCATATTTGGTCTTTTGAAACACACTTTCCACGCTCCTACTCAGTCTTAAAGTATCTTGCCATCAAAGCCTTCCTCCACGGAGCCTTTACTCAACACAATGAATGCCATAAAGGTCGCATCTCCTGTGACTGAGATAATTCTAATATACTCACAGTTTTATCCTATCTGAGGTTATGAAGCTTTGGTCGTCTGCTTTGGCAGCTGCCTTCGTAACATGTTCTTGATTTGTGTCAGGCAGTTAGCCATACCCCAAGTCTCACTTTGATTGTAGATAATAAATTGGATTGCCTCATTATCATCGATATAAATGAGAAGGAGTAAAAGAACTCAGATGGATTTTGATAAATTTTCCCTTAGATTACAAAAACAGGATCAACCTTTGTCAGCTCCCAATGCCGCAGGCTCTATTATAATTTAGAACAAACAGGGTCAGGTGAAAGACCTCATGGGTAGAAATTGAGAAACCATCCCTAAATGGTAGGGGGAAAACTCTCCTATATCTTGTCACTGTCCAACCTTTCCCCCACTAGATGCCATCTCTCTCCCCCTAGTGCTTTTGCATTTTTTAATTCTTCACTTACTTGCACCAAGTCTTTCCTTTTAAATATGGCAGGGTATCAACCAGGACATAAAATCATCTATAATTATATTCTAGTGAGATGAATGTGCATAGCAGTTCTGAATACTTTGTTTTGCTAAAGTACTGAGCCTGGGTAAAAACGTTTTCTAGAGTCATTTTGATGTTAGCTAGACAATGCATATATGTCCTGAAGTGAGAAAATAAGAACAACTTTATTCTAGAAAATAATTGTTCTCTTGATCATGGAACCTTTTCGTTCCTGAAGGAAGAGAATGACTTTGGATACAAATACAATATTAGGTGTTAAATGTAGAATATCAGGCAGTTGGTATCACTTTAAGGAAGAAAAGTGATGTACATAGGTATCAATGTAGACATGGTATAGACACTGCCAAGATTATATGTGAGAAGCTGAAATTGGACTCTCTAGTCTATAAGATTAACAGATCCTTTTGGACAGAAGATGTAATTTGTCAACATCTGCTCTATACAGATGATTTGGGCAGGAGAAGGCTCTTCTATACACATATTGTTAGTCAATTCAATATTAAGCATATGACTTAATGTTCCCCAAGGAGTCCCACTATTAGAATCTATGTAGTTCTGAAAGGAACTTTACTCATTTGCATTTTGCTAGCATTCTTCTCAGTCTCTATACATGATAGAAACAATAAAAATCAAAACAGTGCACATTTCCTGTTAGCTAAACACGAGTAGGTATTGGATGTCACTCTGTAAATTCCCATGTCAACCTGGGATGCACGTTTCCTCTCTTTTTCATTTTAGGAAACTAGAGTATTGAGAGGTTATGGACCTGAAGTCAAATATGGAGTAAATGGGGAAGACTAAACCTGTGAAGCTCCATGGAGCTTTTGATCATAAACACCAATTTTATATTTCACCGGATTCTTTCAGATATTGTGCTAAAGTTACACTTTTAAATCAAAAACATATTTGATAGCTGTGGAAAGTCTTTCTCTAAGGTACATGTAAAGAAGGGCTAAATTTAAGAGCTATATGTAAAATTAAAACAAAATTAACAAGATCAGAATAGCTTAACTTAATATGTTGAGGCTTGCATAAATATTACTTGCGATTGTTTATCTCTCCCATATTATAATTAATTTAATACTTATAAAGATATTCCCATATACATTTGAGTTCAAAGTAATTAATTATAAAATGGTTAGTAGAAATCCATTATTAAAATGGTTAGTATTGCTTTGGTCTGGTTTCACTCTTATTAGGGTCGTTAATATAAGTGGTTAGACCATTTGGTACTAGAGTAGAACTCTATATGTAAATGCAAATAACATAAAGTCAAGTGATGGTTGTGACTAAGTCTGTGTAAGGTTTGGATAAGAAGAGGAATACAAGCTTCAGTTATTAGAGAGCAGTAATAGATACAGATAATGTAGGTAACAAAGAGGAAAGGGCGAGCGAGACAGAACTCCGAAACCTGATTACCTCTGAAACATTCTCCTTGAGAAGGTAGGATGGATTGTACTTGAGTCTCGTGGAACCAATATGAAAGATTTAGAGGTAAACGTTAGTTTAACCAATTTTCTTGGCTACACTTTACCACCTGTGATCTATAGGCACCTATTCCCCAGTAAGTAACACATTGACAGACTGGGACACATTGAGCTAACCATTTCAGTAACCGTAATTCATCATAAAAATAGACTGAGTTGTAAAGAAGCAGTCGACTAAATACAAATAAAGAGAAACTCAGTAGAGGTATACTTTGCCAAAGACCTTGAAATTCTGGCTTCTTCACACTAATCATAATTTCCAGAGATGCGTTACTTAATAGGGATAGGCATATAATAAACAGCCAGGTTGACATTTCTTCTCTGATTCAATAATCGGTATGAATTGCTGCCTATGAGCAAAGACTTCCTATTGATCCTTTTGTAAGTTAAGAGCAGTTTTGAACTAGCTAGTTTAATTATCAAACAATAGACATAAAAACATTTTCTGGTTAGATGCAAATAATTGAGAAATATGAGCAAGCAGTCTGAGTGTTTTAAAGCAAGACTTATATCAAGACTCACCTCAGTGCTGGACTAATGGTGAAACTGTGTCAGTGTCTACATTCACTGAGTACAAGATGCCCCAGCTTGCACACTGTCAATATCTTGATTTTATTACAGCTGTTAATGTTGTCAATGAAAGAGACCATGGCGATTGCACTATTAGCTTCTGGATTAAAAGTCTGACATGGTGGCATGTGATAGGCAGAGTTTAGAGCCATTATTTATACCCACTTTCAAGGGAGTCATGAAAGGGAATATCATACTTTCAGACTTCTGGGATAGGAATATATTTCTCCTGCAGTGAAGTCTCACAAAGTATAAATGTGTCCTAGATAAGGAGGATGGGGAGATTCTAAGTGAACAAAGGTAATGATTATCTAGTTTATGACATCTTCATGTGATGCTGTTTTGAATAGATCTGGTCTCTGGACTCATCAGAATATCCAGTTGGGTCATCTCTAAATGTGTTCCAAGGATTTTGACTTATAGTTTACCCCTGTTGTTTAAGTAATGATCTTTTTAATGACATTGGCAGAATCTTGAATTATAGTTGCCTACAATTATTTATAGAGAGGTGGATATCAGTAATTTTATCTGTAGAGATTAAAATGCCTGGAATTAATAAAATATGTTTGTTAGATCACTACGTCTGTATTTCTTGACTCAATGCCAGTACAAACATGAAGAATTACCAATACTAAAACATCTGTTTATGAAGAAAATCAGGGATAGTTTTTTTTTAGCGTATTTTATTTAAACCTTCTCTGTTATTAAGCTTTTATCTTTTAGTTATTCTTATAGGCACCCCCTTAAAATGTTGACAGGTAACTTCACATTTCAGTATACATAGGAAATTCTTGATTAGGAAGAAAATTTCATTCACTAGATATAATACATCACATAAAACAAACACAAAATCTAAAACTAGAAGCTTTAGAACACGAAAAAGATAATTTCATATGATAAAGATACAAGAGGTAAATGTAAAAGGATACATTTAAATTTCATATGACATAGGTATTTTGATCACTAAAATAAATGAAAAAGCACTTATTGGAGTGTCAATAATATATATTCTCCAAGGACTAGTTAGGTATTTTATTTAAAATGCTAAGATGCTTTTCTCAAAGTACAGGTTGGATAGGTAGGTAGGTAGATAAAATTGTAGACAGAGGATAGATAGATATAGATATAGACTTAGATAGATATATAGATAGCCACTAGATATATGAATAGATAAATCAAGTTAACAATGCCGATGAAAGGTCAACATAGATAATTCTGGGTCAAAGTCAACCAGACCAAATAGAATAAAGATAATAGCTTCCAAATATTACCTAATATCAAATGGTCAGGCAAATGAAGTTTTGTTTTGGCTTTGTATGGTACCTGTTTTGCAATATGGGTGCTTATGTCAAGTTTTCAAGTCCGAAATTTGATGAATAGGACAATGAAACCGGCATGTTAGAAAAGGACACTATTAGCCACCTCAGCATGAGGAGCCACAAGGGCTGAGATGACCTGGATTGGGATCCCCACCCCCCTTCCTCCCCACCCATGTCTCTCTGTGTCTCTCTGTGTGTGCTTACACCTTTGTAAGTACAAAGAAGTGACACATATGGAAGAAGTAACAAAAACAACTAAAGACAGTAGTTATATTGTAGATTTTGTCAAGAAAATCCTCCTTTCCCTGAAGTCTCTAATCCTGGACATTCTGCTTTAGCGTTTCATTGTTATTATTTTTAAAATGAATACAATGAATAATAATTGAAAAATACATCAAAGATTAATGGTTCTTAGGTCTATAAGAGCACCTAGAATATTTTATTAAATACTAGAGCTTAGTAATTATTTGGTCTATGGTAATAGTTTATATTCGGCTACTCTATACTTAATGTTCCTAAATTCTGTCTTCTCTTTGAAAATTTCAAATTCTCTAAAATTAATTATGTGTGTATATTTTTACAGAGAGGACTCAAAGATTTTTGAAACATCTATCATCTCTCTTTCACCCCCCCTCATCTATAATCTGTCACCCATCTTTCTTCTATCCCTTTTATTGTATGCTTTATTAGTGTCTGTACTGACCTAACAAGTGACTAGTTTGAATACCTTCTAGGAATAATAACTTTTAGTAATTTTAAAAATAATTTAAATGCTAGAATATTACAATATAGCAATGAATATTTTCTAGAAACAAGCCAAGTGCTTTTTTATAGATTGGCTTAATTTTTTTCTCTCATCCTAACACATTTGTTAAATCTAAGTTCTATTTGCAAGGCTGTTTCCATGATATTTCCTATTTTTAACTTTTATTCGATATTTTATGTATTTACATTTCAAATGGTATCCCTATTCCTCCCTGTCCCATTCCCCTCCCTGTTCCCTCTTTGATTATGAAAATGCTCCCACTCTCACCTCAGTGCCCTAGCATTACCCTACACTGGATGAGAGGAGCCTTCACAGGATCAAGGGCTTCTCCTATTGATGCCAGACAATGCCATCCTCTGCTACATATGCAGCTGGAGCCATGGCCCTCCATGTGTACTCACTGGTTGGTGGTTTAGTCCCTGGGAGCTCGGGGGAGGGAGGTGGGGCCTCTGGTTGGTAGATATTGTTGTTCTTCCTATGAGGCTGCAAATCCCTTCAGCTCCTTCAGTCCTTTCTCTAACTGCTCCATTGGGGTACCTGTGTTCAATCCGATGGTTAGCTGCGAGCATCCTTACCTATATCAGTAAGGCTCTAGCAGAATCTCTCTGGAGACATCCATATCAGGCTCCTGTCAGCATGCACTTCTTGGCATGAGCAACAGTGACTGAGTTTGGGGGTTGCATACAGGATGGATCCCCCAGGTGGGGCAGTTTCTGGATGACCTTTCGTTCAGTTCCTTCTCCATTCTTTGTCCCACATTTCCTCCCATGAGTATTTTGTTCCCCCTTCTAAGAAGGACTGAAGCATCTACACTTTGGTCTTCCTTCTTGAGCTTCATGTGGTCTGTGAATCGTATCCTGAGTATTCTGAGTTTTTGGGCTAATAACCACATATCAGTGAGTGCATACCATGTGTGTTCTTTTGTGACTGGATTACCTCCCTCAGGATGATATTTTCTAGTTCTATCCATTTGCTTAAGAATTTCATGAAGATATTGTTTTTGATAGCTGAGTAGCACGCCATTGTGTAAATGTACCACATTTCCTGTATCCGTTCCTCTGTTGAAGAACATCTGGGTTCTTTCCAGCTTCTGGCTATTATGAATAAATAAGTCTGCTATAAACATAGCGAAACATGTGTCCTTGTTTTATTTTGGAGCATCTTTTAGGTATATACCCAAGAGTAGTATAGATTGGTTCTCAGGGAGTACTATGTCCAGATTGATTTCCACAGTGGTTATATTAGCTTACAATCCCGCCAACAATGGAGGAGTGTTCCTATTTCTCCACATCCTCGCCAGCATCTGCTGTCATCTGAGTTTTTGATCTTAGCCATTCTGACTGGTGTGAGGTGGAATCTCAGTGTTGGTTTGAATTGTATTTCCCTGATTACTAAGGATATTGAACATTCCTTTTTTGTTACTATATGACAAATAATTTATTTTTAGTAAAAGGAAAAATTAAATAATATATTGTATTTATCTTTTAGATTTAAGTTGCTTACACTGTAAAGAAACTTAAAGTCACTTCTACATTAGCACAATGCTTATTTAATTGGAAAGTATAATCTTACGCCATTTTTTAATAGGATTATTATTTGATTCTCTGGACTAACTTCTTGAGCTCTTTGTATATATTAGATATTAGCCCTCAATTGGATGTAGGATTGGTAAAGATCTTTTCCCAATGTGGGTTGCCTTTTTGTCTTATTGACGGTATCCTTTGCCTTACAGAAGCTTGGCAATTTTATGAGATTACATTTGTTGATTCTTGATCTAAGAGCATAAGTCATTGGCATTCTGTTCAGGAAAGTTTCCCCTGTGCCATGATTTCAAGGCTGTTCCACACTTTTTTTTTCCCTCCATCTTTACTTGGGTATTTCTTCTATACATTTCAATTATTATTCCCTTTCCCGATTTCCAGGCCAACATCCCCCTAGTCCCTCCCCCCCCTTGATATGGGTGTTCTCCTTCCCATCCTCCCCCAATTACCACCCTCCCCCCCAACAATCATGTTCACTGGGGGTTCAGTCTTGGCAGGACCCAGGGCTTCCCCTTCCACTGGTGCTCTTACAAGGATATTCATTGCTACCTATGAGGTCAGAGTCCAGGGTCAGTCCATGTATAGTCTTTGGGTAGTGGCTTAGTCCTGGAAGCTCTGGTTGCTTGGCATTGTTGTTCATATGGGGTCTCGAGCCCCTTCAAGCTCTTCAGTCCTTTCTCTGATTCCTTCAACGGGGTCCATTCTCAGTTCAGTAGTTTGCTGCTGGCATTCACCTATGTATTTGCCATATTCTGGCTGTGTCTCTCAGGAGAGATTTACATCCGGTTCCTGTCAGCCTGCACTTCTTTGCTTCATCCATCTTATCTAGTTTGGTCAGTGTATATCGCTTTATGTGGACGTCATTGATCCACATGAACTTGAGATTTGTAGAAGGTGATAAGAATGGATCAATTTGCATTCTTCTGGATGCTGACCTACAGTTGAACCTACACCATTTGTTGAAAATGCTGTCTTTTCTTTTTTTCCTTTGGATGGTTTTAGCTCCTTTGTCGAAGATCAAGTGACCGTAGGTATGTGGGTTCATTTCTGGGTCTTCTATTCTATTCCATTGGTCTACCTGCCTGTCTCTATACCTATATCATACAGTTTTTTATCACTATTGCTCTGTAATAGAGATTGAGGTCAGGGATAGTTATTCCCCCAGAACTTTTTTTATTGTTGAGAATAGTTTTCCCTATCCTGTTTTTGTTTTTTGTTTTTTGTTTTTTTTGTTTTTTTTTGTATTCCAAATATATTTGCAAATTGCTATTTCTAACTCTATGAAGAATTGAGTTTGAATTTTGATAGGGATTGCATTGAATCTGTAGATTGCTTTTGGCAAAATGGTCACTTTTACTATATTAAATGTGCCAATCCATGAGCATGGGAGGTCTTTCCATCTTCTTATATCTTCTATTTCTTTCTTCAGAGACTTGAAGTTCTTCTTGTCATACAGATTTTTAACTTGCTTGAATAGAGTCACACCAAGGTATTTAATATTATTTGGACTATTGTGAAGGGAGCAATTTCCATAATTTTTTCTCAGCCTGTTATACTTTGAATAGAGCAAGGCTATTTGTTTCAGTTTATTTTATATCCAGCCACTTTGCTGAAGTTGTTTATCAGGTTTAGGGTCTATAAGACTGTGGGACAGTCCCAGCTGGGCACAGATTGAGACTGGAAGGGTCCTGTCTCAGGCTGCTCCATGGTTCCTGTGCCCTGTGTGCTCCTGGCAGGTCTCTTTTTGGACAGTTAGTGGAGAGAAAGTGGGGTCTTAGGAGTGAGAGCACTCCTGGAAGATCTGCTTTCTGTGGGTAGGTTTTGGGTCCAGAGGGCTATAGGACAGCCTTAGCTCTGTGATCCAGACCTTGAGGCTGGAAGACACAAGTTTCTAACCTGGATCTTGGTATAGAGATCTTGAGTTAGAGTGGCCATGAAAAGCTTAGGCCTAGACAAGGTAGTACACACTTTTAATATCAGGATACTGAGACAAAAAATCAGTATTTCTTATTGCATGCAGTTTCTCTACCAAATTGCTTACAAAATTTTATTTAAATATATGAATCGTGTTTCTCAAAATGAAGAACCAGAGAGGTCCTACTACCATTCTCTAGTTGGTTCAAGGTGGTAACTAAAGATAAGTAGCAGTGTACGGAAAATACTTAATAGAATCGAAGTAGTAAATCATATCATTTATCAAAGTTCAGATAACCCAACTCTAGAAATGGTAGAAGAAAACACAATAAAACATTTAGTCCACTCAAAAATATGGACTTTCTGGGAGCAGAAAGGCCAAAGAATCTCTACTGAAACAACAACAGACATGAGATGCTGATTGAACTTGAAGTCCTTTCATTCTTTTGGCTGTCTATATGGCTTCATGTGAAGAGGCCTGATATGAGTTCATCTTCTAATGACAAAGCTTCTTGGATAGGCTGTTTGATTTTGTAAATGATGAATGGAAAGCTAGTAAAAACCCAATGAATTCAGACCATGACTAAAGTAATTTTGTCAATCCACTGTGGAATTTAGAGAAAAAGAAAATAAAAATAACTTTATGTTGAGAAAGATAGGAATTTCTTTCTTCTCTTCCCCTCATAGATATTTCCTTATTATTGAATACACACACACCAAAGGCCTGATGACTCTTCAGATGCAAAATTTTACAGTCATGGGAATGCTGCCAGTCAGTGGAAAGGGAAAAGTTCTAGTTTATACTTGTTTCCTGTGAGATTCTGAAATACAACCTCAAAGTATTAATTACAGTCAGGTTTGATGGAATCAAAGGGCAAACCATTGTGTTGATTCAGTCTCACAAGGGACTTGAGGTTTCTGTAAAATTTAATTAATTTTCTTTCTTCTGTAGGTTAAGTTACTGTACGTGGGAACTGGATTGCATCAACAAGAGTCTTTTTCCCCATTGAATGAGTTTTACAACGTTGCCTCAGAGAATTTCTCACTTGAAATGGAGAAATGTGGTTTGGTAGGTCTTACAGTATTCTTAAATACAGAAATTGTGACTGTGTGAACACTAATCTCTTAAAACCCAGGGGAAATCATTTATAATTACTAGTTCCATTAATAGTGAGTATAAATATTTTTGCAAATATGAACAGATTGAGCTTATTTGCCTTTTTAACTATTAGTCTTTTGTTACTTTAGGCAAATCATCTGGGAGAAAGGATATAATTATAGAAAGGTGTGTGGCCTTCCTCTCCTATGCTGCCCAAGTGTGCCTTTGACTGCTTATGGTTTCTACTCATGAAGAAACACTGCTTCACCCAATGTGCATTCTATTAAGACCTTGAATTTGAAAGGATCTGCGTTTTAAAGTTTTAAATGCCTATTTTAAATTTCCCTTGCTATTTGGAATCACGAGTTTCTGCAGTTGTAATATTAGGCTCATCAGCATTAACGAATTGATCCAACAACATGATGTAAGTTATAATGCATTATTTTAGGTTCCATTATGTCTTGTCGGAAATTCATTCCTTATTCTCTTTTCATACTTTGGAAAACCCTAAGCATCATTTCTAAATATATGTGGTGATAATTTAATTTCTTCTATTTCAAAAAATATTTGACAAGTTCATATGTCTACATAATGTGTTTTGGTCATTTTTTATTTTTTACCTTATTTTTGAGATTATAGTATAACTGCAATAATTATGCCTTGACTTTCCCTTCTCACGCCCTCCTAAGTACTTCTGCTCTTCTTCTAATTCATGGTCTCATCTGATATTTGTTGGTATTGCATACATTCATTAATAGAGCCTGCCACTCAGTTTTTGTAATGTTACTTGTATGTATGTTTTCAAATCCCTATCAATCTTGCCCACCTGCTTGATCTCTCATAGTGAAGGACTTTTTCTCAACAAATCTTCCCCACATCCTCTATGATGTCTTTTTCTATTTCTTTTCATCCACTGAGTTTAATTACAGCTCCTGGCAAGGGTATAGCTGTGGTGTTATTTACTGGGCTATAGAAAATGCACCAATGGCTACTATGTTTGAATTAGTGAAACCCCCTTCCTTGCCTACTGTTTGTATCCCTTTGGGTGTTGGACGGGACCTCATAAGTCCATCCTTTGTTCATGATCAGATGTTGAGAAGTTCAGTCTTGTGTCGATCTTATGTGGGTAAGCACAATAACTGTAAATTCCTGAGCATAACAGCTTTGTTAGTATCTGGAAAAGGGTTTCCATACCTGTTCCCTGTGTCCTCTGGATTTTACAATCTTTCTACCCCCTCTTCCATAATATTTCCTGAGACTTGGAAGGAGTAATATAGACATCTTGGTTAGGATCGAGCGCTTAACAGTCACTTGTTCTCAGTAATTTTAACCATGGTGAGTCTCTTCATTAACTAGAACCTATCACATAAAGAAGCTTCTACAATGAAAGCAGAGAACATAAACATATAGATATAAATATAAGCAGTTAGAAGGCAGACTAGACAGCATGTCCCTCAACAGCAGAACAGAAGCAGCGTTTCCTCTAGGTTCTATGATTTTCTCAGTCCTGGGCTCTTTCTTGCAAGACTGGTTTTGCAGTTTACATCATCTAAAGATTTTTAGACAGAAAGAGAAGATCCACAATTTGTTAATTTCTTAAGGTCAAGTATGACACTTGTCCAGGTCCTTTCTAGATGTTATGACAAAATGACATAATTTGTGATTTACAAGCAATACCAACTTATTCCTTACAAATCCAAGATGAAAGCACTGGCCGATGCACTGTTCGACAAGACTTCTATTACAAACAGCACCATCTTATAACTTTACCTGGCAGAAAGACAAAGGGGGACACATAGGGTTAAAACTACAATACTCTTACTCATGGTGATGGAAGCTTTATCACTACTCATGTCCTAAGGCTTTCATTATTTAAGACATTTTCTGTGCAGTTTTTTACATGAGTTTTGGAGGAATACAGCACTTCAGTTCTAAAACACCCTACCTCAGGATGCCAAAGAGCTTCTCTGGAACAGAACTGAAGTACTTTCTCTGTGTGCTCTTCCACATACTTAGTGCCTTCACTCTCGTATATAACTCACGATGTTCTCTTGAAATTTACATCCTCCAAAAATTCTGAAAATCCCAAATTGAACGACTTGCTTCACATTCTACAACTATTTTATCCTGAGATGGCAACCTGGTGCAGCAGTTTTGCTCTAGCCTGGTTGATCCATGTGTAACCTTAGCTTTGAGGCATCTGCCCCTATATCCAGTTAGAACCTTCCCTGGAGTCAGGAAGGCAAGAAACTTTCAACAGATTTCTCATGAGCCCTCACTGGTCTAGTCTAGTGCTCTCCAAAGACAGACATGTATTTACTAATGACCTATGGATACTAGAGAACATTTGAGAAGGTTTTCTTATTCATTAAATAGAAACATGTTAGCTTATGGTTTCTGTCTGTGCCTGGAGCTGACCCTGTGTCACAGTTCTCTGGACCCAAATCCCACCAGGAGAGCTGGACTCTCAGAAGTGCAGACAATCCTGAGAGCACAGGTGAGACCACCACTTATGCTCAAGTACCTGGCCCAGAGGAACATGCCTGGAGCCCTCAGGGCCCAGGAACTGGGGAGAAATCTGGGACAGTATACTTCCAATTTCCATATGCTCTGTACCACAGCGCTCTGTATCCAGATGCTGCCAGGAGAGAGCAGGTCTCCCAGGAGTGCTGACACACAGGCTTACAGAGGGTCAAGCCATTGTCAGAGAAAGCAAGACCAGTTAACACCAGAGATAACCAGATGGCAAGAGGCAAGTGCAAGAACCTAAGCAATAAAAACCAAGGTCAATTGGTATTATCAGAACCCAGTTCTACCTCCACAGCAAGTCCTGGACATCCCAACAAACCATGGAAGCAAGATTCTGATTTAAAAATCACATCTCATGATGACATTAGAGGACTTTAAGAAGGACATAACACCCTTAAATAAATACAGGACAGTATAGGATATAACAGGTAGAAGCCCTTAAAGAGGAAACACAAAAATCCCTTAAAGAATTAGAGGAAAATATGAACAAACAGGTGAAGGAATTGAACAAAATCATCCAGGATCTAAAAATGGAAATAGAAACAATAAAGAAATCACAAAGGAAGACAACAATGGAGATAGAAAACCTAGGAAAGAGATCAGGAGTCATAGACTCAAGCATCACTAACAGAATACAAGAGAGAGAAGAGAGAGTCTCAGGGGCAGAAGATACCATAGGAAACATTGAAACAACAGTCAAAGAAAATGCAAAATGCAAAAAGCTCCTAAACCAAAACATGTGGGAAAGACAGGACACAATGAGAGACTCAAACCTAAGGATAATAGGTATAGAAGACAGCAAAGATTCCCAACTTAAAGGGCCAGTAAATATCTTCAACAAAATTATAGAAGAAATCTTCCCTAACCTAAAGAAAGAGATGCCCATAAACATACAAGAAGGCTACAGAACTCCAAATAGATTGGACCAGAAAAGAAACTCCTCCTGTCACATAATAGCGTAAACACCAATGCGCAAAACAAAGAAAGACTAGTAAAAACAGTAAGGGACAAATGTCAAGTAACATCAGAATTACACCAGACTTCTCATCAGAGACTATGAAAGCTAGATCCTGGGCAGATGTCATACAGACCCTAAGAGAACACAAATGCCAGCCCAGGATACAATATCCAGCAAAACTCTCAATTAATATAGATGGAGAAACCAAAATATTCCATAAAAAATGTACACAATATCTTTCCACAAATCCAGCCTTACAAAAGATAATAGATGGAAAACTCCAACACAAGGAGGGAAACTATACCCTAGAAAAAGCAAGAAAGTAATCTTCTTGCAACAAACACAAAAAGACAACAGCCATACCAACATAACTCTACCACAAACAATAACAGGAAACAACAATCACTCTTTGTTAATATCTCTTAATATCAATGGACTCAATTCTCCAATATAAACATAGACATAGACTAACAGACTGGATACGTAATGGGGACCCAGCATTTTGCTGCATACAGGAAAAAACCTCAATGACAAACACAGAGACTTCCTCAGAGTAAAAGTCTGGAAAATAATTTTCCAAGCAAGTGCTCCCAAGAAACAGGCTGGAATAGTCATTCTAATGTCAAATAAAATCAACTTTCAACCAAAAGTTATAAAAAAGATATGGAAGGACACTTCATATTCATCAAAGGAAAAATCTACCCAAGATGAACCCTCAATTGTGAATATCTATGCTCCAAATGCAAGGGTACTCACAGACATAAATGAAACTTTAAAAAAGCTCAAAACATGCATTGTCCCACATACAATAATAATGAGAAACTTCAACACCCACCCTCGTCCATGGATCATGGAAACAGAAACTACATAGAGTCACAGTGAAACTAACAGAAGTTATGAACCAAATGGTTTCAACAGACATCTATTGAACAAAAATATATACAAAAGAATATACATTCTTCTCAGCACCTCGTGGTACCTTCTCTAAAACTGACCATTATATCAATCACAAAACAGGCCTCAACAGATACAAGAAGATAGAAATAATACCATACATCTATCAGGTCAAAATAGACTAAAGATGGTCTTTAATAACAACAAAAATGACAGAAAGCCCACATACACATGGAAGCTCAACAACATTCTACTCAATGATAACTTGATGAAGAAAGGAATTAAGAAAACAAAGACTTTTTAGAATTTAATGAAAATGAAGGCATAACATACCCAAACTTATGGGACACAATGAAAGCTGTGCTAAGAGGAAAACTCATTGTTCTCAGTGCCTTCCAATCATACACTAGCAGCTTGACAGCTCACCTGAAAGCTCTAGAACAAAAAGAAGTTAATACATTTAAGAGGAGTAGAAGGCAGGAAATAAACTCAGGGCTGAAATCAACCAAGTAGAAACAAAAAGAACTATACAAACAATCAACAAAACCAGGAGCCGGTTCTTTGAGAAAATTGACAAGATAGATAAACCTTAGCCAGACTAACCAGAGGGCACAGAGACAGTATCCAAATTATCACAATTAGAAATGAAAAGGGAGAAATAACAACGAAACTGAGGAAATTAAAAAAACACCAACAGATCCTACTCCAAAAGTCTATACTCAACCGAACTGTAAAGCTGGAGGAACTGGATAATTTTCAAGAGAGAAACCAAACTTAAATCAGGATAAGACAAACCATCTAGACCCTCTCATATCCTCCAGAGAAAAGAAGCAGTCATTAGAAGTCCCCCAACTAAAAAAAAAAAAAAAAGACCAGGATTAGATGGGTTTGGCGCAGAATTCTATCAGACCTTCATAGAAGACCTATTACCAATATTCTCCAAGACCTAATACCAATGCTCTCCAAACGATTCCTAATAATAGAAACAGAAATAACACTACCCAATTTGTTCTTTGAATCCACAATTACACTTATAACTAAACCTCACAAAGACCCAACAAAGAAAGAGAACTTCAGAACAATTTCTCTTATGAATATCGATGCAATAATACTCAATAAATGATCATGCATCATAATCAAAGAGGCTTCATTCCAGTGATGGAGAGATTCTTTTTTTTTTTTTAATCTTTATTAACTTGAGTGTTTCTTATCTACATTTTGATTGTTATTCCCCTTCCTGGTTTCCCGGCCAACATCCCCCAACCCCTCCCCCTCTCCTTCTATATGAGCCTCCCCTCCCCATCCTCCCCCCATTACCACCTTCCCCACAACAATCATGTTCACTAGGTGTTCAGTCTTGGCAGGACCAAGGGCTTCCCCTTCCACTGGTGCTCTTACTAGGCTATTCATTGCTACCTATGAATTTGGAGCCCAGGGTCAGTCCATGTCAGTCTTTGGGTAGTGGCTTAGTCCCTGGACGTTCTGGTTGCTTGGCATTGTTGTTCATATGGGGTCTCGAGCCCCTTCAAGCTCTTCCAGTCCTTTCTCCGATTCCTTCAATGGGGGTCCCGTTCTCAGTTTAGTGGTTTGCTGCTGGCATTCGCCCTATGTATTTGCTGTAATATGGTGTGTCTCTCAGGAGAGATCTACATCCGGTTCCTGTCTGCCTCCACTTCTTTGTTTCATCCATCTTATCTAGTTTGGTGTCTGTATATGTATGGAGGGATTCTTTAATGTCCAGAAACACACCAACATAATCTACTATGTAGACACACACACACACACACACACACACACACACACACACACACACACCAACATTTGACAAAATTCAACATACCTTCATGATAAAAGTCTTGGAAAGGCCAGGAATTCAAGGCCCAAACCTAAACATAGTAAAAGCAATACACAGCAAACAAGTAGTCAACATCAAGCTAAATGAAGAGAAACTTAAAGCAATCCCAGTAAAATCAGAAACTAGACAAAGTTGCCCACTCTCTCCCTACCTCTTCAAGAGAATACTTGTAGTCCTAGACAGAACAATTAGACAACAAAAAGAGGTCAAAGGGATATAAATTGGAAAGGAAGAAGTCAAAATATCACTAATTGTAGATGATATGATGGTATACTTAAGTGACCCCAAAAGTTCCACCAGAGAACTACTAAACCTGATAACAACTTCAGCAATGTGCCTGGATATAAAATTAACTCAAACATATCAGTAGTGTTCTTCTACTCAAAGGATAAACAGGTTGAGAAAAAATTAGGGAAAAGACACCCTTCACATCTACTTGGTATGACTCTAACCAAGCAAGTGAAAAATCTGTATGACAAGAACTTTAAGTCTCTGAAGAAAGAAATCAAAGATCTTAGAAGATGGAAAGACCTCTCATGCTCATGGATTGACAGGATTAATATAGTAAAATTGGGTTTGTTGTCGAAAGCAATCTATAGATTTAAGGTAATTCCCATCAAAATTCCAACTTAATTCTTCATAAAGTTAGAAAGAACAATTTGCAAATTTATTTGGAACAACAACAACAAAAACCAAAATAGTGAAAACTATTCTCTACAATAAAAGAACTTCTGGGGGTCCGCCATCCCTGACCTCCAGGTGTACTACAAATCCAAGATAAAAACTGTATGGTATTGGTACAGAGATAGGCAGGTAGATCAATGGAATAGAATTGAAGACCCAGAAATTAACCCACACACCTAAGATCACTTGATCTTTGACAAAGGAGCTAAAACCATCCAGTGGAAAAAAGACAGCATTTTTGGCAAATGGTGCTAGTTCAACTAGAGCTCAGCATGTAGAAGAATGCAAATCGATCCATTCTTATTGCCCTGTACAAAGCTCAAGTTCACGCGGATCAAGGACCTCCCCATAAATCTAGATATACTGAAACTCAGTGAAGAGAAAGTGTGAAAGAGCCTTGAACACATGCACAGGGGAAAATTTCCTGAACCGAACACAAATGGCTTATGCTCTAATATCAAGAATGACAAATCGAACCACATAAAATTGCAAAGCTTCTGTAAGGCAAAGGACACTCTCAATAGGACCAAATGGCAACCAACCGATTGGGAAGAGATCTTTACCAACCCTACTTCCAATAGAGGGCTAATATCCAATATATACAAAGAATTCAGGGCACAGAGCTTAACAAAGAATTCTCAACTGAGGAATACCAAATGACTGAGAAGCACCTAAAGAAATGTTCAACATCCTTAGTCATCAGGGAAATGCAAATCAAAACAACCCTGAGATTTCCACCTCACACCAGTCAGAATGACTAAGATCAAAAACTCAGGTGACAACAGGTGCTGGTGAGGATGCAGAGAAAGAAGAATGTCTCTCCATTGTTGGTGGGGTTGCAACCTAGTATAACCGCTGTGAAAAAATAGAAACATTTATTTGTAAATTTTTATTTATTGTCCCTTTAAATTTCAAGTAATTAATTTGACATGTATTTTAAATGCATATATCCAAAAGCATATACATATGAGGAGTGCATGTTCAGTTTTTCACTAATAATTTATGATCAGGGACAAAGTAGTGACTCGGTTAGTGAAGGCACGTACTGCCCAACCTCATCATGCAAGTTGAACCTCCAGGACCTAAACAGTGGAAGAAGAGAGTCAACTTCTCTTACTTGTCCTCTTATTTCCACACACATTCAGACACCTGCAAAAAATAAATGCAAATGTAACAATTTTAAAACATTACATTTCTCTTTATTTTATTTGTATGGTTATTTTGACTGTATGAATGTATGTTTACCACATGTATGCGTGGTACCCATAGAGGCCAAAAGGCACAATTAGATACTCTGGAACTGGAGTTAAAGATTATCATGAGCTACTATATGGAAAGAGAATCCAGGCTTTGTGCAAGTGCGGTACACACTTGAGCCATATATCCAGCCTCTGTAATAAAAGAAAATTATGACCATAGGGTTAGGGGAGACCTAGTATCTAATGATTGCTAGATACGTCTTTCTATATACTCCAGTCCATTTTGCATAGTTACTGAAATTATATCAGGTATATGAAATGAGTTTCAGAAGTGAGGATCCAGGGTCAATTTTAGCCTTTGAAATATAACTTGTTTCTACTTTTTCTTATTTTTCCTTACATTTTCCTAGTCATTTGTATTGGGTTTGGTGAACATTAGTATTCTACCAGGTATTTTTTTTTTTATCTCAAACACTCTCTCTTTTTAAGTTTGTACAGTGTTTTGTTTTTTACATGACACGTTCCTGCTCTTGGGATCCAGGTCATAGTAGCCCTTCTTTCAGTTTTCCCTGGCTCTAGAAGCAGAGACCTCCTCTCTAGCATATAATTAGTGTTCAGTGACATTCCTGCATAAACTGACTTCCATTTCAGTTGTCTGTTGAAGACTGTTTCTCTCCCATTAGACTTTAAGAATGGACCCTGATATTTCACATACTATCCACAATGCTTCTGGACCAGTAATATGCTAGTTTAGAGTTACAATTTCTTGTGAAATACTATTAAATTGTTTGTAGTCTGACATGTCCGCTATCAATTAAGAAAATACTCTAGGTGTTAAGAACAACGAAAGGATCTAGGGTCACTATTTTAGCATAACTCTTCTTCAGAATATGAGCTTGTGCTGGGCTAAAAGGAAGAGTCTTGGAGTAAACCTAGGGTATTTCTTTTATCTTTTTTTTTTTATATCTTTCACAGAGACATCTATCTATCCAAGTATAGAAGGCATGATGACCTACCACATTCAAGTTGTGTTATCTGTTTTCTGGGTTCATTCAGTGGACTAAGCATGAGTCAAAGACAGTAAATTTTTCCTGGTATAATGAATGGACTTCAGTCAGAGCAGCAAAAGTTCACTGTATTCCAGAGAAGAAATTAGTTCTGCAGGAACAATGCTTTGTTCAAGCAGCCATGACTTTAAGATTATTTGGCATTTTTTTCATTTACTCAGGAGACCTCAAACTCTTTATGAATCTTAGTAAATGCATATGCTCTGAGAATGCCCAGGCCAGTTCAGTATAGACAACAGTCAACAGCATATTCCAGCATAGGTGGTCAAGTAGTCCTAACTCAAAGCAGTCAGCCTTATATCCAAAGGATTCCAGTTTATACATTGTATGTGAAGGTCTAGTGAGTAGAGAACTTATTACAGAGTACCATTTTCTGGGACCAACATAATATCTAAGGAACAATCAAGTAATGTATAAAAGTCTCATTCACCTTGAAATATTTGCTTTCTACACAATTTTTCTCGTTGCTGTTGTTAAAAAATTAGGATGAAAGATATTGAAGTTGCACTTTAAATGCCTTTACCTCTCAAGTATTTGAATACATAACATATTATTCTTATAGTCTATCTATATTTTCAATCATGCCCAATATTCCTTCTTCCCCTTCAATTAACTAGTACCCTCTGTTTTTATTATTTCAGTATTGTCTTAAAATAAAATCTTATACAGCAAAATCTTTGAAAACTGACTTTTTTCACATACCTTAATGCCCTTAAAATCCATATAATTTGCTATATGGTCTAATAATTGATTCTTCTTTGTAATAGGTATAGTATTAGTTAAATGCACCGAATTTATCTAACCATCCACATATACTTAATATACTTTGTTTTTATTGTCTTTTCATTTTCATGGCATATGATTTAAATTCACATTTCCCTAAGTTGTAATTCAAAAGTTGTTTCCACTTTGAAGTATCACCTGAACTCCATAGTGTGTATGTGTGTACATATACACATATATTATATATGTATATATAATATATATAACAGATATATTCATAGTAGCTCTCAAGTGATGTATACAAAGATGAGAATAAATCTTATTAATTTTTGTATCTTTTATAGTGCCTAAATCTGTCTTATTGAATATAGCACATCTTACTGAATAAAAAGTTACTTCAGTGCACCAATAAGTCCATGAAAATAGGATCTGTTTGTTATTTTCCATACTATGTTAGCATGTCCATAGAATGCTAAATAGTTGTAACCACTTGAGAAATATAGGGAATTATTCTAATATTCCATAGAATTCTTTTAATTTTATTGATTGAAGTCATATTGACACCGGCTGTCGGCTGTGTTTTGAGTCCTTTAACATTAGGTAGAAGCAGGCAATGATGAAGAAATGGAATAGTTGATTCCAGTGGTGCAAAGAACTTGGGGGGTTAAAACAAAAAGATCTCATATTTGAGCCCAGACTGGACTCTATAGTTAGTCCTCCTTTCGGCAACCAAGTCATACACAACAAAATAAAGCAAAATAACATGTTGTACTCTGAGCTCTGGACTGATGGTTGCTCCAAACTGATTTTTATCATGTGGCTTATACCTGGCAGTTCACTCTGCTTTTTCCAGTTCTCAGGATCTCCTTTTGTGAAAGGAGGAACTATCTGCTGTGCACACTTGCTAAAGTGTGCTGGGACAGGGATTCTCTATACTGGAAATATTGAAACAGTTTAGATTGATGTATATGTGTATGTGTATGATATGTATGTGTATGTGTGTTTCTGAGTGTATTGTGTGTATGTGTGTGTATACATGTATGTGAGGGTGCTCATAAACACTGGGAGATGGCGGTGGAATTTCTAGAGCTGAAGTTACAGACAATTTGAGTGCCCTGATGTGGCTGTTGGAAACCAAACTCATATCTTCTGTAAGAGCAAAATGTGCTTAGAATTATATATTCAAGTTTCTGGAAATGCTTTTAAAGATAGGACTCTTGTACGAAGCATATAGAAAGGAAAATATGTTGAACCAACATTCTTTGTGTCTTAAGATTTTTTGTTGTTGTTCAAATAATGATTTTGAAGTCACAGTTACTTACAGTCAAACATAAAGGGAATTTCTAGTTTAAAATCTCCAATTGTGTTATTAAACAACTAATATATGATATATTATGTGTTGTGGTGAAAGGTTATGGATATCAGATATGGATCAGTAGTACATCAAAAGTGAAAGTGAGGTACTGACATACTTTTCTATATTTTTCTATTGAAAGCAAGCAAGGAAACAAACAACTCTCACTCATTTCTATCCCTAGGCTCATAGTTCATTAGGTTTAAATAAAAGCATTAATCCAACATTTTAACTTGACCTCTAGGATATGTCAGAATGTTCCAGTACTTTCAGTAAAATTTGTCCTTGTCAACATTTAGGTACAAATTTGTCTTCTGAGAACTAAGGTACTGCTTAATAGAATTCAATAAATTATACTCACCAGTTATTTCAATACTCAAAAGTTTAATTAAAAATTTAAAATTCATGTAACAGACATCTAATGCTTTATAGGAATTTTTGAAAGCTCAACTGAAAGGGCAAAAGTAATTAAGAATTTATTTGCAAGGTGTTTAAATGGAAACTTCTAAAATAAAGGCTTAATGTAGGTCAGGACTTAACACAACTGCCCTTGATCTTCCAGGTAACAGAATATCCATTTATTACTGATCTAATGCTTGCAGATGAGCGCTCAGCAATTTTACCTTGTAATGATTTTTGAATTTCTTCTTTACTATGTGTGTTTTCTCTGATAGTATCTGCATGCGTGTGTGTGTAAGTGCTGTCAGGGTCAGGGAGAGGGAATCGCATCGCCTGAGACTTGAGTTCCAGGTGGTTGTGGGAGCTGGAAATCGACCCTATGGCCTCTGGAAGAGCAGTCAGTGTTCCTCACTACTGAGTATAAAACTGCAAATTTGGGAAAACATGCTCTGATTTGCAATATTTTACCCCCAAATGTTTAAGAACGTTTTCAGTAGAGGCTTCTATAGCTTCAAAAGGAGAAAGCTCTCACAGTACACGACCATGTCATTAATTTGTTGACCTAATAAACTTAGAACGACAATTGTAAAATGTTCTTTTGAAAAGAATTGTAAACTAGGCTTTCCATATTTAGCAACATTTAAATTTGTTTAGCGCTGTACATTTATTAAGCCTATAAAATATGAACTTGAATGTTCAGTAGGTCTCTATTGGATACTACTTCATTAAATGCATATTGAAAAATATTCTGGAGTTAATAAATGTAAGATATATTGTGTTAGTTTTAAAAATATTTGCATTCAGAGAGGAGACATGGAAATTGGGTCTAATAGAAAAGCAAACTACTAACAGATCATATAACAAACAAAGGCCGTTCAGAAAATAAATTGCAAAATGACATCGGACAGGACAAACTGTGTGTGGATGATGCATAATGCAAATGGACATCTTAACTAGTCTTTAAAAGGTGAAATATAAGAAACATAGGAAAGTTAGGGAAAATAACAAACCGAGTGTGTCCCAGTTTGAAAAATACAGGGGAAGAAGCACGGAGGAAGTTTGGGATCAGCAGAAGCACTGTCTTGAATGTTGTTAAAAAGGAGCAGCCCCTGCTGGTGAATGAGAAAGTTCATTCTATTGAAACGTGATTCTTTTTTCATTTTTAAAATGAATTAATTATTTTATTTACTAACCTCCCAAATGTTGCCCCCTTGTGGTCTCCCCTCTCAGAGTTCTTTCCCCTCTCCTTCCCTCCATTTAGCCTCTGAGAGGGTGCCCCTCACCCCTGCCCCTGGATCTCCCCTCTCTGGGGCATTGTCTCTACAGGATTAGACACATCCTCTCCCACTGAGGCCAGACAAGGAAGTGCCCTGCTACACTTGTGCCAGGGACTTCAGAGCAGCCCTTGGATGTTCTTTGGTTGGTGGATCGATCTCTGGGAGCTGCCAGGGATCCAGGTTATTTGACATTGTTGGTCTTCCTATGGAGTTGCCATTCCCTTCAGCTCCTCAGTCATTTCCCTAACTCTTCCACAGGGGTCCCTGACCTCAGTCCAATGCTTGGCTGTAAGTATCTGCTTCTGTCTCAGTCAGTTGCTGGTAGAGCGTCTCAGAGGACAACCTGTCTACAAACACAACATAGTAGCCATAATAGCATCAGGGATTGGCACTCGCTTGTCTGTAGGAGGGATTCCCCAGGATCCCAAGTTGATCAGTCACTGGTCCCCCATTCCTTTAGTCTCTGCTCCATTTTTGTTCCCCCATTTCTTTTAGACAGGAACAATTTTGGGTAGAAAATTTTATAGGTGGGCTGGTGGCCCCATCCCCCAACTAGAGCCCTGCCTGACCACTGGAGGCGGTCTTTATAGGGTCTATATCCCTACCTTTCCGCATTTCAGCTAAGTTCACCCACACTGAGGCCTGGGAGCTTCCCGTATCCTAGGTCTCAGGGGGTTTCTAGAGCTTCCCTCCAACCCCTACCCCCAGCAGCTGCATCTCCCCATCCCTCTGGCTCTTTGTGTCTCCTTCCTGCCTCCCATTCTTCCTGACCTGCCCCTCCCCCCACTTCCCCTCCCTCTCCCTTCTCCCACCCAGGACCTTCCTCCCTCTGCCTCCTATGATTATTTTGTTCCCTCTTCTAAGTGGGATTGAACCATCCTGACTTGGGACTTCTTCCTGTTTAACTTCTTAGTGTTTATGGGGTTTATCATGGGCATTCTGTACTTTTTGGCTAATATCCACTTATCGGTGAGTACGTACCATGCATATCCTTTTGGCTTTGGGTTATCTCACTCAGGATGACATTTTTCTAGTTCCGTCCATTTGTCCATTTGCCTGAAAAATCCTGAGTTTCCACCTTACAACCAATCAGAGTTGCTATGCTCAAAAACTCAAGTGGCAGCAAATGCTGGCAAGGATGTGGAGAAAGGGGAACAGTCTTCCATTGATGGTGGGACTGCAAATTTGTACAACCATTCTGCAATCTGGCAGTTCCTCAGAAAATTGGAAATAGTTCTACCTGAACGATACCTGCTCCTGGGAATATACCCAAGAGATGCTCCACAGTATCACAAGGACACATGCTCCACTATGTTCACAGCAGACTTATTTGTAATAGCCAGACTGGAAGCAACCCAGATACCCTCAGCTGAAGAGTGAGTACAGAAACATGATCCATCCACTCTTCAGCTACTAAGTGTGAATTTGTAAGGCTGGTTAAAACAACACAATCAATTAGGAGCCATGCTAAGCTTTTTTACTATTTAATAGAAATTTCTTTATTAATCATTCAGTTACTGTCAATAATTAAAATTAGGCATCTTTTTACAAAAATGCTCCAGAGACTGAATTTATCTTCAAAAGTGGGACTAACTACGTAACTAATGTAAGAGAAATTCTAATATTTAGTTCTTCCACTTAATCTGGGTTTATGCAAATACATTTCATGTTCAATACTCTTCATTGAGTAATTGCATATGATTTTTTATTCTTAATAAAATGTTTAGTCTGTATTAAAGCATGCAGAACAGAATTTGGGAACATAAAATTACGTCAAAAGATTATGTCAAAAGAAAAATGACATCTATAAGACCGGTGACCATAATATTTACTGCAAGTCTTATAGTTTGTCACGAAGTTACAAGCCTTTGGAATGAGATTGTGGCTTTCCATATCTGCTTGTCATGTAAGATACATTTCGAGTATTATTTTCCTTAGTTTAAAAACAATTATTATTGTCTGCTTTTTCTGATTCTCAGATATTAAGAATAAGGTATTTAGCATGCAGTGGAAGCAAAGTGGATGTTAATTTCCCTTGTGTATTTTAATAAATATAACCTCACGATATCTTTGTGAAATAGACAGTATCCATTATTTATCATTTTCTTGTCTATTGCTCATAAACAATCTCATGATGTCCTTGTGAAATAGACATCATTCATTTTTTCTCCATATAGGATTAGGGTTACTACTCAAATAACCTTGCACAGTTGTAGCAGAGGCTACAGAAAATAATGAAGCCACAGAAAACTCTGTGTGTGTTATGATTGCAACAGTAAAATTTGCAAGAAAGATGAATGGACAGTGAACAGAAAAAATAAGAAAATGTATGGTAGTTTTTAGAATTTCAGTCATGAACTCAGAATAAATATTTAGGTAGGTTGGTTTTACTTTGTTCTATAACATGGGATTCTCTTTTGACATATAAATTGATATCAGTCTTATATAAATCAGAGTTCCCCCTGAGAATTAGAAATAATAGGTATGTGAGTTAGTTTTCTGTTGTGATAAACATCATGGCTAGAAGCAATTTTTGGAAGAAGAAGCTTATTTTAGTTTACTATTCCAGGGGAGGAGTTCATAATGGCGTTGGTGACACAGCACCATGTAACCTGAGTGGAAAACTGAGAAATCATATCCTCAGCTGTAAACATGAAACATAAAGCAAACAGCAAGTGGGTCAAATCTATGGACTCCCACAGTCCGCACCAGAGACGTCCTTTCCCAGCAAGTCTGCACTTTTTCCCAGGCAGTACTATGAACTGAGACCAATGTCCAAATACTTGAGCTTATTTGAATCATTACAAATAGGAACATTTCCCGCCTCCTTTTTATCTCCTCCCTCTCATTCCTTTGCCTTCATCCTTGTCCTCACCCTCTTCCTGTCTCTCTTCCTCTCACAGAAGTTACAGCTTGAATCTTGAGACAGTAGAGAGACAGATAATTTTCTCCCTTGGGGAATCTCATTCTCCCCTTAACACATTTAAGTCACTGCTCACTACATGAGATTCACCCACACTATAGAGGATGGTATGCTTTACTTAAATTTTACTTTAGATAAGAGAAATTTTGAGATCAAGTGGTACGAATTTTTGTAAGGCAAGCATGATGTGACTTGAATTCTATCTCCGATCCCACGTGATGGGAAAGACAAAACTGACTCTCCCCCACAAGTTATTCTCTGACTTCAAAACATGTGCTGTGGGAGGAGTGCATGTGCATTTGAACAAACACTTCACATGCATACATGCCCATACCACCACCAGCAACACCACCACCACCACCACCACCACCACCACCACCACCAGCAACAGCACCACCATCACCACCACCAATAACATTACTAATTCCACCATCACTATAATAATAATTATAAGGATAATCTGTAAAAAAAGAATTTGGGGGCTAAAAAAAAATAGATCAGTGGTTAAGATAGACACTCCTAAGTAGAAGATGAAAATTTGGCAGGTTGTTTGCAGGTACCTGGAACTCTATAACCCTGGGTGAAATCTGAAATTCCTAACTTTCATAGGCACCAGCACTCACCTGCACATACCCTTGTGTACACATGTGCAGAGATACAGAGTTAAGCACAATAAAACTTAAAACCAAACAAAACAAAACAATGTGTACATCTCAAAATTACTACCTTAGTGACATTGGGACTGTCGTTTAACCTAGTATTTGGTTAATCGTACTTAGACAAGTTGATAGTACAATTAACTAACCTAATCCTTTAATACTAAGAAAAACTGATTCTGTTAAGCATGCTTTCACTCTCTTTTCTGTGTTTCCAGGAAATTTCTTAAGTTCGACTTTTAATAAGTACATATTTGTAAAGCTATAAAAAATTAAATAGGATGAAATGGTGGTACTAGTGAGAGCTAAAGAGAGATAATCTTTTGGAAGACACTTCAAAACTGAAATTTATGATGTGCTAAGAAAAACACATGGTAGCTTTAAAACATTTTTATACAGCTTCACAAGATGTACTTACTCTGTATGAAGAATATTACAGCATGGATCGGTGGCTAACCTAAGCAGACATTTATTCTCAACTACATAAGGACTCAAGAAATTCAGCGTTGTAGATACAGAACAATGAAAAATTCTCCTTAAATAAGAACAAATATAATTGGAAGCACAAGTTTCTTCTTTAAAAGGAATAAGCTCTAATCAGAGAGAGATTTGAAGAATATAATTTGGATCTAAAAATACTCTATTCATAGCCAGTATTACATTTATGAGAAAATTCGAAGAAACAAACATTTCAAGAAATGAAAAAATGAATAGAGGCCATTGCTTCATTATATTCATGCTTCCTTGTCTGCTTCCTTTGGACTGTTCAGTCCTAAGTTTATAAAAAGCATCTCTAAATAGATGAGCGTTCTCTGGTGATTGTTTGTGAGAAAAGCTTTCTCCACCTGAAAGGCAAACTTATATTTGCATAGATGTCAAGGCTTTTAAAACATGTTTTAGATAATTACATCAAGTCACAAAATGAGCTTGCTGTAGGAAAGAGATAATTCGTACCATGCCTGCTTTTAACCACTTTAGATACAATTGAACTCAGCCCACCGGAGACCTTGTTTTCTTCCTTGCTTGCTCTACACGGCTTTGTTTTCTACAGCGTAAGACAACTAGTGCTAACCTTTGGTACTCAAGTTGATCATTAGGCATTATCTTTCCATTGGAACGGCTGGAGAAAAAGCTAAATTAGAAGAAAGTTTCTCCAACCGTTCCTAAACCTAGAACATCCTGAGCACCATTGACAGGGTCTTTTATAAATAGCAAATGCTACACTTTGCCTGACAGCTGTAGACAGAGTGGTGGAAAATCAGGGAGACACTGAGAAAAGTTCATGTTGAACATGTAATCACCTAACATTATAATTCTGAAATTAAACTGTCATAGCAGAACAAAACATGCTATGCTAGTGGACAAAAGACAAAGTTGGGAAGCGGCTTTCTTTTTTTTTTTCTTAACTTGAGTATTTCTTATATATATTTGAGTGTTATTCCCTTTGTTTCGGAAAGCATCCCCTCCTCCCCCCTTCCTTATGGGTGTTTCCTCCCCACCCTCCCCCCATTGCCGCCCTCTCCCCAACAGTCTAGTTCACTGGGGGTTCATTCTTAGCAGGACCCAGGGCACCCCTTCACTGGTGTCTTACTAGGATATTCATTGCTACCTATGAGGTCAGAGTCCAGGGTCAGTCCATGGTTAGTCTTTAGGTAGTGGCTTAGCCCCTGGAAGCTCTGGTTGCTTGGCATTGTTGTTCATATGGGGTCTCGAGCTCCTTCAAGCTCTTCCAGTTCTTTCTCCGATTCCTTCAACGGGGGTCCCGTTCTCAGTTCAGTGGTTTGCTGCTGGCATTCGCCTCTGTATTTGCTGTATTCTGGCTGTGTCTCTCAGGATCGATCTACATCCAGCTCCTGTCGGTCTGCACTTCTTTGCTTCATCCATCTTGTCTAATTGGGTGGCTGTATATGTATGGGCCACATGTGAGGCAGGTTCTGAATGGGTGTTCCTTCAGTCTCTGTTTTAATCTTTGCCTCTCTCTTCCCTGCCAAGGGTATTTGGTCATAGTGCGGTTATTTTTGTTCTTCAGTCCTTCTCCTTCCCATAGCTAGAGTTCTTGTCTGGTGTGAATCTGTACAAATCTGTACATGCTGTCACAGTGTTTGTGAGTTTTTATGTGTATCAGTTCTCTTGTATCTGGAAGACATCTTTCCATGGAGTCATACACTACCTCTGACCCTTATAATTTTTCTGCCCTTTCTTGCACATGGCTCTCTGATCCTTCAGGAAAGAGATTTGATGATCTATCCCTACACTTGTAGTTTATTATTTCAGGTAGACTGGCTGGCCAGTAAGGCTCTAGAATCTGCCTGTCTCTACCTTCCATTGCTAGGACTGTACATGCAGGATACCACATCTAGTGTGGCATTTCCTGTGCAGTTGGAAATTCAAGCTCAGGTCCCCAACTTTATACAGGAAGCATCCTACCCACTGGACTTGGTACAAAGAACACAACTTTGAAAGCATTTCATCTAAAATTTTAGTATTTTATGTTTACTTCTTAGTTTTTATATCCTAAAATAATGAAAGTTACTTTTACTCATAGTAAACTGAGGGACATTTAAAAACTTGAATGCATATCTTTCCTGTTTCTTTCAGAGTGTGTATATGGACAAATTGTGACAAATGTTCTCTAATTTTTGTTATGATTGTTTTTTATTGAAAAAAAATTAACTTTTAATGAGCATTGCATTCTTTAGAAAACATTATTTTTGAAAAGAAATTTATAATTAGAGAAGTGAGTCATATCTAAAACTTTGGTGTGTGGACAGAGTATATATTTCCCTATGGTGATATGACCTCACTCAGTTTTAGTTTTGATATAATCTAATATGTTTTTATGTTTTTTAAAACACACACACACACACAGAGAGAGAGAAAGAGAGAGAGAGAGAGAGAGAGAGAGAGAGAGATGGATGGGAGGTAGAGTTAATTAAGGACATTTATTACTTTTTCTGTTTCACCCTTTTCTCTCCAACTCTGTGGCCCTTTGATGGAATTCTCACTGTAGATATACATCTATGTATGTTTACATAAAATATAGGTTTCAGATCTGGGTTCGTTTTATATATATACAGTTATAGTCTTTATCTATACTAGGCTACAGAAACTACAGGGCAAAGCATATATTTTAGACTAATCTATTTTAGAGTGCCTTTAAATTGTATCCAGCATAACAGTTTTATTAAATTCCTTGATATAAAGTCTTGCTGAATTATCCTGTGATCTACAATTCTCAGGTGAAGAGACAAAAATCCCATCAAGCTGAGGAGATGGAATCTAATTCCCACAGAACAGAATGTGCTTTTAATAAACCGTGACAAGAAAGGCTAGAAAAAGAAAAACGTTTAGAAGGCAAAAGATCCAGGTTCAGACTAATGAAAACATTCAATCCAGGTGTCACAATAAAATAAAACAGAAAAAGAATATGGGTACTGGTCTCTTAAGAATTTACCTCGCTGGCCATAGCAAACTCACCTGGAAGAGAAGTGAATCTTGGATAAACATTTATCGCACAAAGAAACACAGTGAGGAGGCTAAAGGAGCACCCTTTGAATGCAGCTTCACAATGAAAGCATTCTTGTGGAAATGGGTCATGTTTTACGGCATGGAATGTTACCACTGCTGCATTACACACCATATGTGCATGCACATATATAGATCCTCTACATAGCAGAAAGAATATGTGGTTGTGTGCAGCTTTTGTTTTTCAGACTCTGGGGCTTTTTGAAACTGAAATTACGTATTCTGACTGTAACAAGCAGTTGTTCAGAGATAGAGAAATACACTTGAACTTTAAATAAAGTAGAAATAAGGACAGAGTGTCTCACATCCTTGATATTCACAATTGGCCTTTGTGGGCTTTCTGTTTGTATCATTCTTTATATTTTGATAAGTTGTTTTTGCATAATCAGGGTGATTATTTTTACCTAATACTGTATCTTTTTCTTTTCACTTAACTGAGTAGTTGGGTTTCCAAGAATGTTTTAAAAGTGCACATTTTAGTGCAAAGCAAAATATGAAGTCTTTGGACTTTGTGTACAGTTGAGGTCCTCACTCAGTTTAGCATGTTCATTGGTGTCTTTCCTGTTCCCCTGCAATTGGGTGGTCATGTTGATGAGACTTTACCAGTAGCTTCTGCTACAAACAGGAGACCCAATCTCACAGCAAATTCCCCGCTCTTCTTGCTCTTTACAATCTTTTCCCCTTTCCAATCTTGCTCCCTCTGCTCCCCTACACAATGTTCTCTGACTCTTAGGTGCAGGTTTTTTTGTGGATTGATCCAGTAGGACTAGACTGCATATTTTCATTGATTGTGGCCTTTGAAATAGTCTTGGCATAATCACTGATAAATACAGTCTTTACCCTTCATTAAGGATGTTCTTTAAAGTTCTGTTTTATTTTTAATTTTGTGTGTGCACATGTGCCGGAACACTTGTGAGTCTGTCTTCAGTCTTCTGTCCCAGAGCCAGCTGGCAGACCAAAAAATGAAGTAAAAATCTGAAGGCTTAGCTTAACTGTCTTTGCAGAGATTAGTAGTCGACTATCCCACATCAGTGTGTCCTTTCCTGGATAGTACTTTTTGTCTGTGAATAGATAGAACAATTTTCGACCCATGGTTACCTTGGCATGGTAAGCAACCTTGCCTTGAAGTAAAGAAGCTCAATATCTTCTTTGAACCATGAAGGGTATAATATTAGGAACAGACATATCTCTAGTTAAAATTTCTAATAGTAATTAAATGATTAAATGTCAGACTCTGTGGACTTCTGATGTTTTTGAAGACTATCTATATATAAAAGGTATATCCTAAATGTTAAACCTCGACTACTCTTAGCTATATCTAATTGAATAATATTGTAAGCACCTTATAATTAAATCAGAATCTAATGCAACCATGAGTTTACTATCTGGCCCTTAACTTGTGTTTCTTAATCATCTTAAATAGTTTGTAATAGTCGCTATTAGAAGGACTTGGTCAAAACCTTTTGTTCTTAAGTGAGTTGCATAGGCACAATGCCTATTTAAGAGTAACAACATTAATTTCAATTTTTGTATCAATATACAGATTTATACCAATGAAAACCCTAACTCTATATCAATATATAAATTCTACTATCAATGTAAGATTATGGCTACACAATCCTTTATTTGAGAACAAATTTAGTAATCCATCCCATCTATTTCCACCCTGCTCAAAATTATGACCATTTTCAAATTATCCTTTAAACTGATAACCTATCTATAATTTGTAAAATGACCATAACAAGACACCCAAACCCAAGGAATCTGGCTAACAACTCCCCCTGGCTTCCTCCTGGTGAATAAGGGCAATGAGAAATTCTTTAAAAGGGTGGGGAGGGGTAGGAAATTTAGAAAATTTGGTTCGACTTAAGAAAGCTAGATTTAGCATTTGTTATCTAGTCTCTGTATGCTTAAAGGGCTCAGGGACTGACAGTAGTTCTGACTGGATCCATCAGAAAGGTTGTATGAAGCAAGATCATCTGGAATCAGCAATTCCTGAAGTTGTTCTGGAAGCAAGTCTCTGAACATCATTAGGAGTCAGGTGGCTGGACAATCAGGCCAGTTAAGCATCTCTGAGAATGAATCTTGTCGAAGCTGTATATTCTGTAATATATGAATCTCACAACCAAAGTTTTAGTATCATTAAGATATTTGTATGGATTGTGCAGAGTGTACGGATTGGTTAAGGATGAAATTTTGTTCCTTGCTTGAGCAGGTGAAAGGCCACCTTCTTTCTTATGAGTTAATTGTATCAACAACCAATTATAATAAACCTTTATTCATGCTATATGAAGGAGGGCATGAAAACTCTTAAGCATTCCATAACCAACAAGATTTACTGTCTCATGTCAGCTGAAGTTTTTGGTTAGAGACATTTTTTATGTCTAAGTCAGTTACTGGACTATTCCCATGCTGAGAAATCAGCAGATCAAGTTACCTGTCCTGTTTGATTTTCTAGAACTTTTTGAGATCTTCAGGGAGCCCTCTGCTGTCCATATAACTGATCCATATCACTCTGGAAGGAGTCCAAAGCCTTCTCTCCTTTCCTGCTAACACAAATACAGAGCCTTTCTCTCAAAAGAGCATGTAACTGGAAATCATTAAAGGTATGGCTTGACCTCTCTCCCAGAGGAATTTTAATATAACCACCAAACTCATAACCATACTCATTTTGATAATTAAAACAATGAAAAGCAATTACAACAATCTAAACAGATTTTCTCTGTTGAGACAGTACTTCTTTGCTGTCCCCTCCCTTGACCTACACAAGATCAAGGCCTAAATTATTAATACATCTATTTAGACTTAAGTCCTCTCTACTATGAAGATTAATCTCTTGGTGGGTACATTTTGTAGTATGCCCCTTTCTCCTTATATAATTCTCAAGGCCTGTTTCTACTGTCTAAGATAGGTTAAGCCTTCTATCTCCTGCTTTTGATCTATTGTCTTTAAGATTGAATGCCTCAGTATTTATACATCTCTGCATTTAATTTTTAATTAAATTCCCTTCTACTTACTGTACAGGCCTATTTACAGGCTCTCTTATTGTCCAACCAGGGTTGGTAGTGCAAGAAATCCCGTGCGGACCCATTTGAGAATTTGTCCTGGAAAGACTTTTAAATTTCTTTAAAGCCTTTTTTGTTCTCTCTACTTTCTCACTCTGTAGAGGTTAATATATTTGTATATTTAAGAACAGTTACCATTCTACACTCTTCTATTTTTAAAAATAATTAGATCAAAATTTAAAAATCTCTATCCTTTGACTGTTTGCTTGTAGGAAGCAGGCTGTGTCTACCTTCTGGCTCTCTGCCTCTCCTTGTCTTCCTCCTATCATCTTGCCTGCCTTACTCTTTGCACAGCAGGGGTTCCCAGCTTCTCAGGTTAAGCACTTCATATCTCTTTCAAACTACAGAAATCCCCACATGACTTGGGCAAAATCTGTTTATTTACTTCTATCCTTAAAAATGATTAAATCAGACTTATAAATCTCTGTCCTTTATTTATCTGTTGGCTGATGGCAGACAGCTTTTATTGTCTGCTTTTTCCTGTCTTCCTCCTGGCAGGCAGCCATGGTAAACACCTGTGTTCCTTTGTTTTAGTTTTGCAGCTTGTGTGGGAAGCATGTGACTTGTGACTTGACTCACTGACAAACTAAATCTCCCTCCTATTAAACTATATCATTGCATGTTTGTATTCTATTAGATGATCTCTAAATAATTTAAAAATGAATTCTCAGCCCACATTAGGCACCACCAGTAGCAGTGAGTTTGCACTACACTTCTTTGGCTTCTAATAGATACTATGTGAACACCTACCCAGGAGCTATCTTTGGATCCTAAAATGAAAGACTCTCTCTCTCTCTCTCTCTCTCTCTCTCTCTCTCACACACACACACACACACACACACAAGTTTATTTTAAAAATGCTTTGATTATATCAAAGGCACACCCTGATATCCAAGGCCCAATTGATGAAGTGGCCATGGCCGCCCACCTGAATTCTCACATGGCTCATTGGCTCTTTCCTGAAGCTGTCCTCTTCTGTCTCCTTACATATCCTGGTAATTTTCTTTCTCGTTCCCCCTTCATCCTAGTCCACATAACTCTAAGGGTCCAGCCCTCTATCTGACATCTTTATTGATTGATCAAAAACCAATTGGGGACAAGGACCTTTGCATTTGGACACATTGATTGAATCAAAGCATCAGAGCCAATCTCAACAATTGTTGGTAAAGACAGATGTGTCTGGGTACTGTTCAGGTAACTAAAGTTGATGCAGTTTATAATGGCCAATGTTGTATTGGATCCTGACATTTTGCAGTCCTTTACCTCATCTGCTTATTTATGTGCACTTCCATCTCCTATTTCACAATGTCCTGTGAACTTTAGAGGTGGTACTAAAAGTGTTTCATTTAGGGCTGGGCCTACAAACATTACTAGTTTTTCTGCATCTTGGGAAGTCATGATCCTCACATCATAATAGGACACTGCCTGGTCAAGGGTAGGATCTGCTTTTGTCTGTGTAAGATTAAGTATTTAGAAGCAGTTTGCTGCTATGAGAGTTTATTAAACCATCAATAATAAGCACTCTAGGTGGGGCCATTATAGCTCCAAAGCTAAGTTATTAGCTGTGCTTACAGTGCCAGACATTGAACCCTACCTCCATGGAGTAAGCCTCAATCCAATCAAGGACAGTTGGTTACACAGCTGTCTAGCCACTGTTTTACAGAGGGCATATCTTGCCTTATGTGTGTTTTTTTTATTCTCTCTTACATCTAAATTTAGTTATATTTATTATTATTTTTTGATATGTTGTGGCTTGACAATATAATTAATACTTTCACTGTAGTTCATAATTTATTTTCTAAGAATATACATTTTTAAGTCAAGGATAAAATATTTTGAATTCCTTGGTTTATATTACCAATTGTTTTCCAGATGATCCATAAGTCCCACAGTACTTATAAACTGTTCCTTTTCCTAGTATTCAGCTAACACTGATAATCATTTTCAATCTTTCCTAGCTTATTGGATTCTGAACTTTTTTCATTTAATTTTAATTTATTCTAAGTTAAACTGATATGACAACATTATAATATAATTTTTGCCCACTAGTTCAACTATTTGATTTCCTTTTTAAATCGTTCCTTAGATAATTTATTCTTTACACTTCCTATTAGGTTTTATGAAGCTATTCTCCCAGCCTTTTCTCTTTATAGGTTTTACTTTTCTCCATTCTTTGTATTACTTTCTCTGATAGCAATTGTATTATTATATCCCTCTTGTGTTGGTCAGCATTCTGAAACTGTGATGATTCCTGAGACAAACCATTTACAAAGAGAAAAGGTTCACTATGATGCTTAGTTTCAGAAGTCTATCTGTGGCCACCCGGATCTTACTTCATTAATGAGTCAGAATATCAACGCAGGAGGAATATGGGGGAACAGAGCTGATATCTTTATGGCAACCAACAAGCAGAAAAAGAGACAATTTTGGAGAAAGGAATCTCAATATCCTTTCAAGGACATACCCCTAAGAACGCAGCCTCTTCTAGAATGTACGAATTCATAAAGTCAACTTCCCAATATGACTTGTAGGCAGCCATATCTTTGAATGGAGTCCTTTGAGGATCATTTAGGATAAAACTGTAGACCATTCTTATTGTTTTGTTTAGATTATATTTCAGCTTTAAAATTTTTGAAATTCCTTGTTAATGTTTCTACCTACGGGGTGTGCTCTTAACTCTCTTGTTTTAATAAGCTGCTGTGGTCAATGACTGGTGCTTGGCAAATGGTTTCTCTGTGACTATCAGTTTTCAACATGTTTGTTAAGTTAAATGCTATTATCCTCACAAGAACCCAAAAAGTAGGTCATATTTCTTGGCTCTAATTATTTCTCTGATTAGGAATTGGAGGCAAAGATAAGTTATATGATGTACTCAGGATTACCCACAAGAATTCAACTATTATAATGGGGATCTGGAATGTCTCTCGAGAGTCCAAGGCTTGGGAACTTCAAGTGGTATATTGGGAAGTGTGGCAATTTGAGATGACAGGACATAATTGAAGGAAATGTGTCACTGGCAAGCACGCCATATTGGTGGATATATTAAGGCCTTACCCTTTTCTTTGGCTTCCTGATAGCTATACAATTAGTTGATCTGCTGTACCTCATGCCATCCACCATGTTGTTGTACCTTACCACAGGTACCAGGAGTAACGGAGAAAAATGACCTTGGATTAAAATCTTAAAACTGTGAACCAAAATAAATTGCTCATTTTATATTAATTTTCTCAAATATTTTATCATACTGAAAAAAAGATGACTTACACACCAGTACAAACAACCTCATTTGTTGGGTTTTTAATCATGTTATGACCCTTTATACTACTTTTAAACCAGTATAGGCTGATTGATGTGGCTAAACTCTGTGAGGTATAAATATGAAATGATATTATTTTTCTACCTTTTGCTCCCTGTCTGCCCTCTCTTCCCCTCCATCTTTCCCTCCCTCTTTCGTGTGTGTGTGTGTGTGTGCGTGAGATCATGTAAGTGTGTTTGTGTGTGAGGGATATGTTTGTGTGGAGAAGAGAAGTTATTGTGTGGGATCTTTCATTATTGCTTCCCCATTTCACCTTTCCAAAGTCTCAATCTGGAGCTCACTGGTTGGCTAGAGGGGAAAGGAAGGCCTTGGAATCTTTTGTATGTCCTCCCCAGCACTGAGACTGTGGGTGCATACAATTTTGCTCAATTTTTTGATGCCCCAAGATTCAAACTCTGGTCCTCAGGCTGTGCAGCAAGTGGTCGGAGTCAGTCATCTCCTCCTTCAGCAATAAAACATAATCATTGTTTTCTCCAACAAATAGAAATGAAGTTTCATAAGATCTGTTCCTTTCACGTGATATTACAGCAACTCGTCACAGGTCATTATCTGGGAGTGAGATTTAGTTTAAAGAAACTCAATCCCTCTCCTCTCTTTTCGCTTTCAGTCCCTTTTATTTTCTTCTTTTTGCTGATGAGCCCAGGAGACCTTTCCCTCCTTAGTAGATGTGAAGAGTGGTGCACTCACTGTTTTTGCTTGTTCCAGTCTATTTGTAATCACCTTTGTAAACAGAAGTCTATTAGACTTACTTTAAGCCATATGACCTTATCCAACTACGGGTGGAAGGGCAGGCTCCACCGCATCTCTGGTCTATCTAGTGTGCTTTCAGCCATGAGGCTTTGTGGCAGAGGTGGAGACCTGGACCCTCAGTCAATCTATTGAATACACAGCAAATCAGCTGCAAGATGAGAATTCCACTCCTACTCTACAGTCCTCATTTCTGCCAGTGATAATCCCAGGAGCCTCTTGATGTCAGGAGACAAAGTTTGTTTTTGTGGTGTTTCAGTCTCTCTCTCTCTCTCTCTCTCTCTCTCTCTCTCTCTCACACACACACACACACACGCACGCACACACACACACTCACACACACACAGACAGACAGACAGACAGACAGACAGAGAGTTTCTTGTCTTTAGTTTATACACAGCGATGGGGCTGGCAGGGTAGTGAGGGGTAATGAGTCAGCTTCATGGTAATCAGTTTCTAGCTGCTTCTAATCACTTTAATCATTTTAGGCAATCACATATATGCTACCGTTCCACTTTAATTTTGATCCTAAATTCTATCATGAGTTTGCTAAAAAAATCATGTTCTACATTTACTCAATTTTAATTTTATTGTTCATTAGCCATAACCTCTGGTTTATGCACTTCACTAATGTGTGTGTGTGTGTGTGTGTGTGTGTGTGTATGTATGTATGTATGTGTGCATGTGTGCATGTGTATGTATCTTATTTTACCATTTATTTATAGCTTGTGCTTTATAAAAATAATGTATTTTTGAGGCATTTAAATTTTTGGTGAGTGAGGTCTCATAGACTCTCGACCATCATAAGCTGTTGGCAATCTCATCAGTTACTCTTAAGAATTCTATTGCTGAAAGCACCACATACTTAGTCATAGAACAATGGTAAATCTAGCTATACTGACTTGAAATCCCCATCCCTACTTGGTAGCTATTGTAGTGTAAGAGGTACTCTGAATACTACTGGGGGACAGATGTAACCATCAGTACTATCCAGCTGTGAATGCTGTGAACTACCTGGAAAGACATTCCTGCCTGTGTAATAAAAGCAGGAAAATCATAGGGACAGTCACTTTCTGATAGGAACTGAGGACTTCTTCATGAGATTGAAATCCATAGCTGGCTTCATTGTCAAGAACTTATGATGGAATAGATCATTGATTCTAGTTATTGGCCCTAGTGGGAACCTATTACTAATATCCTGGTATCTTTATATGGAGAGATCAATGCACCTCTCAGCCTACATTAGAAAGTCTCTACTTCTGCAGGGACCAAGGGCTTCCCCCACTTCCACTGGTGCTCTTACTAGGATATTCATTGCTACCTATGGGTTGGAGCCAGGGTCAGTCCATATAGTCTTTGGTGGTGGCTGAGTCCTGGAGCTCTGGTTGGTTGGCATTGTTGCCACATATGGGGGTCTGAGCCCCTTCAAGCTCTTCAGACCTTTCTCTGATTCCTTCAACGGGGGTCCCATTCTCAGTTCAGTGGTTTGCTGCTGGCATTCGCCTATGTATTTGCTGTATTCTGGCTGTGTCTCTCAGGAGCGATCTACATCTGGCTCCTGTCAGCCTGCACTTCTTTGCTTCATCCATCTTATCTAGTTTGGTGGCTGTCAGTGAATGTGATTGTTGGAAGGATGGCGGTAATGGGGGGAGGATGGGGAGGAGAACACCCATATAGAAGGGGGAGGGGGGGGTAAGGGGAATGTTGGCCAGGAAACTGGGAAAGGGAATAACAATTGAAATGTAAATAAGAAATACCCAAGTTAATAAAGATGGAGAAGAAAAAAATGAAAGTCTCTACTTGCAGTAGATAGTCATTAAGGAAGAGACCGCAAATTTATTGAGGCAAAAAATAAGTGACTGTGGAATGCTCAGTCCCAAAGAAACATCTTATCACAATCCTACTTTTAAGGGTCAGAGATCATTAAGGACGACTGTGGAAAGAGTGTAAGAACTAAAAGTGGTAGAAGACTATTAGGAAACATATATGTGTCTTATGGACAATCTGTACATATAAACTCAGTGTTTGTGACAGCATGCCCAAATATCAGATGGGTGTGGGGAGATAGGACATGAGTTCTATCCCTAGCTATGAAACTATTGGCAATTGATAGCTGTGTGAGACAGACAATAGATAGATAGATAGATAGATAGATAGATAGATAGATAGATAGATAGGTAGATAGATAGATAGACAGACAGATACATAGATGATAGTTAGCTAGTTAGCTAGATATCTTTAAGAGTACAACCCCTGGTAAGTCAACTTTTCCCCAGTGGAAAGCAATACATCCAAGAATATATAGGCAGGACAAGTTTGATTTAATGTATAACAAACTAAAAAGATATGACACACAGTTGGGTAGAAAAGGAAGCATTGATCTGGAAGGAGTTGGGGGCTAGGTGGATTTGATCAAAACATATTCATTATATAAAATCCTTAAAGAATTATTAAATCATAGAAGGAACATGTATATGAATGTACATCTTTAATTCCAGCCCTTGGGAGTCATAGGTAGGGATTTCTTTGAGCTGGAGGCCATCATGATCTACGTAGTGAGATTAAGGCCAGTCAGAACTATATATTGAGACCCTTCCTCAAAATGAAAATAAGTGTATGACCATGCAAAATGATAGGAATGGTGTTTTCTTTTTGTTTGTGACATCTTGCTACAGAATTTGTTGAAGTCAACCATGGATAAGAATTTTCCACATGAGACTTAACTTCCAAGTGAGTAATCATGATCCTGCATGCTCAGTGAATGAAGTTGAGCCACATGGGATGAGGAGCAGCCAGTGAGTCAGAAAGAACAATGGAATGGAGAAAGTGCTGGAATCACTCCTGATGGCTGTCATGTGACATATTAATAACACATGCATGCTCTAAAACACCCATATGAAGCTGTTGTTTCTGGTAAAGAAACAATGAAACATTAGAGGTTTTTTGTTTATTTGTTTGTTTTTGTTTTTGTTTTTTTGTGAAACTGTTCTTCTCAGTTCTCTGCCAACGCTGCTCCAATCACTATATTCTACATCTCTGTGAAATTTCATTCTTTGGGCACCTGAGTCCAAAATCTATGGTTTTAACCTTTGATTTTTTTCCAATCTCATCCCATATGTAAGCCATCAGGAAACCTATGCATTCCATGTTTAAATCATCTGGAAGCCAAACATTCTCATCCCTACTGCTATCATGCTGTGGATGGTGCTTGTCATCCAGCTACTGCCATCTAGCTACTGCATTTTGTCTATAATTATTGTATTCTTAGCATAATAGCTAAAACAAACTTAAAATGAAAGACAACACATGCCCTTTCTCTGTTCATAACCCTTCGAGTGGTCCTCTACTTTTTATCCAGTATAAAAATTAAGGTCGTCCAGTATGTTCCTAGATTTCAAACACTCTCTGCTCTGTTTCTATAATTCTATAATTTGATTATGCTAATATACACTATTCAGTAGATTACAAGAAGTATTTGATGCATAAGGAATGCATTTCTCAGAGTCTTATTAGGGCTATTGTATAAATCAGTGCTTATAAAGCACTTAAAAGAATGTTTGCCACATAAGTCCTCCATAAACTTCACACATACCTATTATTCTATTATGATTAATGTCCTGGAAGGAAAAAAGCATGGAAATTATTTTTTCTCCAGTAAAAGGAAGAAGAAATCACAGTGTAGTAAAATCAAAAGACTTTCTATGGGTCATTGCTAGAACGTAATGTCTGCAGAGATTCAACCGAACATTTCTTCAGGGTCTTATATTTCCAGCAAATTGACATCCAATGTAATTTACTTGAAAATAGTGTTGATTCATCTCTTTTTTTCTATATTTTGATTTAAAATTTCTTAGAATAATAGCTTCAAAAAATTCTATGTGACATTTATGCAATATTTTATACTAATGTAAATATAAGCATATATTTAACTTTTAATGACCCCTAAGATTTTTTGAAAAATCTAACCAACACAAAAACTTTCTTATCACATAAAGGTAAAAACTTCTACAGTTCATCTCTTTGTTTTCTTAGGAGTGCTCTTGAGTAATAACCTTGCCCTTGTGATTTACACTTATTCGTGTGACAATGCTTTCCACAACTGAACCTCACACATGATATTCAAAATTATATTTCACAAAGCAGCCATTTCCCTCACAGGGCAGTGTTCATAGAAGTAAAAACCACAGCTCAATAGCTTTGTTTCAACTAATAAGAACAATATTTATATACTGTGTTTTCAGTAAGGCCATTTCTTGACTGCTAGAAATTAAAACAAAATGCCCCTAGCAAATGGAAGCAAAATGATCTACTGAATATAAGCAACTCGTAGGATAAGTCTATTTGGAAAGTCCATTCCACTTATCTATATATCCTTGAATGTGTGGTAAGTTTACATGGCATTTGCATTAATTTAGAACTATCGGTGCGCTGGGAAGCTTGAGTGGCTATATCCTTTTATGTTCAGCTTAAATTTACTCTATTCAGTGACTGCTAGGTTCTCAGGGATAATGATCATGCTAGACAAGGGCAATGTTTATTTTTCAAAGGATGGATGGTTGTATTTTTATTTTCCCCTACCACATCTCAGATGAGAATAAAAATCAAACCCTAGAGTCATTTTCTGGCACTGGTGATGTGTAGTTCAGGGCAGTGCACTTAAGCAGCGGTCTAAGGATGGAGACAGAAAGGTCCTCCAGCTCTAGACCCTCAACAAAGCTATTAGAAGTCTTAGTTTTCAAGAGATTACATTGTTAACTTGCACCAATTTCATCACTTATATTCAGGCTAATTCTTTCTAAATGGCAGAGAAGAACTTCCAATCCCAAGTTCTAATATGGCAGAGGGAAAAAGCACAAGACTTCGTTCACCCAATATTTCGGGTGCTGAATGATGGGGGAAGCTTGGTGCTTTTCAAGGATCAGAGATGACTTTGGGCAGGAATGCCTAAATGATGTGGCATTTTAAATTCAAGATAGACATTTGAATGTTGCTTCTCTCGTTCAAAGCCCATTGGTGTACGCAAAACTAAGGGGAAAGTTCTTCTTTAGCAGCTTGTAGCTTATTGCCCACTAGCGTTTCCCCTGAAGTATTAAATACTTGATGTGCCATGTTTCCCATTCAACACTGAGACATTCCACAATATCTACATGTCACACTATATCTAATACTCTTACTTTTATGTTTAATCTTCTGTAGTGATAGAATATTTATAAAGATTAAACTGAGTTTACATTTACCATGGTATGGCATGGTAAAATCTGGTGGTGAGAAGCAGTTTTGTGATGTTAATTTGATATAGAAACAATGTGGTAGCTATCTCCTTTGGTACTTCTAGGCAGGTGCCCAGTTGAGTATACTTTAACTATGCAATCAATTGGCATAGAAAAGAGCTTTGGGAGGTAAAATCAATGCCAAATATACTCTCAGTGTGATTTAGACAATGTGTTTGGTGAAATTTACAGACAGTGTAGAAAGTACAGTTATAGGCTGTAACGTATTGTTCTCTTTTAGTTGTTTGCTTATTATTGTTCTTGGGTCATATTTTCCACCCTTTATCGTAACTTGTGGGAACGTATCCTTTAAAGTGTGTTACATAATAGTAGCAATCATATTAAGAACCTAGAAGTCTAAAGCAATCAGTTCTACTTCATGACCAGCACTCACCATCCTGATTCTTGAAAGACAAACCAGGTCAAGATACACAATTTATTGCTATGAGGTGAGCACACTGGAGTGATCTGGTCCTACTTTTCTAACTTCTGTGCATAGGATTGAACATTTTGATGCTGATGAAAATAGAAGTAAGCCCAGTCTCTGACAGACACACAGTACAGGGTAATTAGTTTATGAGGATGTAGTCTTAGAAAGGACTTGATGTAGTTATCTGTGAACCCCACTTAATTCTCCTGGATTAGGCTGCTATAAAACACTGAGGCATATCTCCAAGTCTCTCTTTAGTTTTTATCTGGCTGGGTGATGCTGCCAAGCATACTCACACACTTGTGATTCCACCCCTACCCTCCCAAGGAGCCTCCCCCCCATCTGTGAAAATGCAGTAACATGCACGTCTTTGAACTCCCAGAACCAACAGATAAAACTTCTATATGCATTACCCAGCCTCAGGTATTTTGTTACATCTATGGATTGAGAAAAAAAATGTCTGAGAGAACAAAACGTTTTCTTTGTCCAGGAAAGCTGTGTTTGACTGTTTTTAAAAACTTTTTCCTTTTTCTTTCTATCAATTGATAAAAAGACAAGTATAAACTGTTCCTAGTGGGCCTGCTGAATAACAGAATTTGAGCATTAAAAGAAGTAATTGATATAGAGGCAGAATTGGACGCAGGAAAAATAGTATTTAAACTAATGAGGTACACTGGATAAGGATAACAAAGCATGGGCCTTGTTTTCCTACTGCCTTCTGTGTAGCTCGAATTTACTTCTTCAAACACATATTTCACCGTTTGAGCAGCTTGTAAAAATCAGAGAACTTAACCTTTAATGATAAGGGTAGATGGGAGTGTAGTTACCAGTGCTATGATCTTATTAAAATACCTATGGAAGTTTGGTTTCCTATTAACAGTGGGAAAGCTAATTTTTCTCAATTTTATAACCATAAGTATTCTTTGTAACTTTTTAGATGTTTTTATTTTGTGCAGTATAAAAACTTCTTTTTAACATGTCTAAAAAAACAATCCGAATTAGCACAACTTTAGGTTAAGGCTATCATGTACTGTGCTCACTGGTGGTCTCTAAATCAACTGCTTTACTTATGATATATACTTTATTATAATATATGGGGGTTTGTCCTTCAAGTTTATTTATTTGTTTTTGGAGGAACTGGAATTCCCCACCATATTATATATCAAAAGCAAAAGCTGTGTATATCGAATGACTAAATGTAAGTTTTACTATGCAGTTGCTTCAAAACTGCCTCCTGTTTCAGATTCTCGTTTTCTACTGTCGTGCCTGTTTTATCCTAAGGAAGTTTCAGGTGACATCATTGGTAGAAAACTCGGGAAGGATATGTTGTCCATCTCTTTGGATTCTAAGTTCTATTAGAAAGCTAGCTCATCAGCGATACAGTCATATTCTAAGTGGCTCTCATTTACTGTACAATAGAATATGCTGACTACTTTTCATTTTGACAGTCTTGGGATTTGGGAAAGGGTCCCAGGGGTTTATGGTGTATAGATTATGTGCATACTAGGATGGATTTCCTCCTCTTTCAGGCCACTCAGCTCTCTTTGCTAGCTTCTCTTTCTATCCTATGGAACACATAAACAGGCTCTGGACTGAGGACTGTAGACAGAAAAAGGTATTCAAAGAGGTTTAGTATCCACAGGTCTCATTCTTTACTTACCAGATGGATTTATAGGATCTATGGGACAAATAGACAGAAATGGCTACAGGATCTATGGGACAGATAGACAGAAGTAGCTAAAGTCCCAGGGGACAATGTTCCACTTTTGAAATAAGTGGTCATTAAGTATTTTATATTGTCTGTTAAAATAGAGTAAGCATACTTCAACACACATACAGAATAGTAGTTAAAATTGTGTACCTGCTTGCATACACATACAGATGAGCATATACAGAGATATAATACAAACACAGACACATACGTATATTACACATACCCACAGATACAGGCAAATATATAGGTACATGCATCCATGCACACATGCACATGGCACATAAACACACAGGCAGAAAAAACTCACAGAGACATACACAGATAAACACACACACAGATGCGTACACATAGAAACATACAAATGCACACACACACACACACACACACACACATGTACCCCCAGAGACACATAACAGTGACCTGGGGGCAGGAAGAAAGGGATGAGTTGTAAAGAAAGGGTTGAGTTGCAATGTGGGAGGGGGATAAGGGATGGTAGTATATTAAATTGTTAAAATCAGATTTCTAAATGATTGTGCACAATATTAACTTTGAACAAGTTTCCAAGCCTTTCTGGGCCTCAATTGTTTTATAAAAATTCAAGTGGTAACAAAACCTTACAAAGGAAGGTAAAGATGATTTGAGGATTAAAATAAATATATAAAGAGTTTAAGACAATTTCTGGTACATTAAAACCACTAATTATGCATTAGTTGCTGTTACCAATTGCTACTAAAAGAAATATACATATGTAATTCATTGTAAACCTTTTGTGAAATATTGATTTTATTTTTTTGCGTTACTTCCAAAAAGAGCACTGGCCTGTAAGGACGCGTACTCTACATTAAGACAGAAGTAGTTGAAGGTAAAGGAACCCCTGGCTTTCATTTTACAAAAAAACAGACAAAAGCATAGAGAGCAACAGTTGAGTAAAGCAGCATCCAAGCTGGAGCACTTACAAACCAGGGAGGAGGGAAAACAGGATCTCTTTTAAATTCTTAGCTTTGAGAGACCAGAGGAGAATAAAAAGATAATAGAGTATAAGAGATATTTCAGGATGTTTATTTCGGAACCAATTTTGATATTTGAAAGAAGAAATTTGAGTGGTAATGTGTAATCAAAAGGAACGATACATGTGGTTCTGTCTAGTTCAGATCATAGATAACTTGGGCTGTGGACCTAAAGCTATATAAATTGATTGGCCAAATATAAGTCCTATGTAGTTCACCTGGGAAACAAGCAGACGAGTTTTTCAAAGAATCAAAACCAGTAAGAGCCCCCCTCCTTCTCCCTTTCCCTCCCTCCTTCCCTTCCTCCTTCCCTCTCTTTCTCTCTGTCTCTCTCTGTTTCTCTCTCCCTGTCTGTCTATCTATCTATCTATCTATCTATCTATCTATCTATCTATCTATCTATCTATCTATCCATCCATCCATCTACCTACCTATCTCTCTATTTATCTATCTACTCGTCTATTATCTATATATCAATCATCTATCTACTATCTAATGGCTGACTGTCTGTCAATCTATCTATCTATCTATCTATCTATCTATCATCTATCTATCTATCTATCTATCTATCTATCTATCATCTATCTATCCATCTATCATCTATATATCAATCATCTATCTACTATCTATTGGCTATCTATCTATCTATCTATCTATCTATCTATCTATCTATCTATCCATCCATCCATCTATCTACCTGAATTTAGTGATATTCAGCAATTGGTTCCAAAGACTGTGGAAAGACAGATACAAAATTTGTAGGTTACATTGATATGAATTGATTTGCTGTTTGGGTCTCAGGAAATCTGGCTTTTTCTCCTCTAAGATGCCAATATCTTTTTAATAAGGCCTTCTACTGACTCAGCAATGATTCATGGTATGGAGGACAATCTGCTTTATTCAAAGTCAACTGACTTAATTAATAATTTCATGTAAAATATGGTTTATACCTCATGCAGTTGTGTTTGACAGAGATATGAATAGTGTGGCTTAGTTGAATTGATATATAACATTAAACACATTGATATGTAACATTTGCATATAAAGTCAATCTAGCAAGGATGCACTCAGTTGACAGTACTTTGATTTTTTTCCTGCAAGCATGGTATTTGGCTGTGTATTTAAATGTATGTTTTAGTTGATATTATAAGCTGGGAGCTGTAACAAATAGAAAAACATAGTTTCTTTCCTTGCTTGTCAAAAACAAGGGTCGCCCACTGCCACTGTAACCTCCTGGTTTTTGGAGACAACTGAGGAGAAGTTAAACACAAGTAATTTCATAGGAGTAGGTATATGTATATCCCTCCTTTCTCACAGACCCTAACTTCACCTCTCTGCCTGGTTCCTCAGACTCCCCAACCTCAGGGATTTACATGTGCTACCTGGAGCTCACAGGCATTTAAATTTGAATGTTGGCAATGCAATCATGTGTAATGATGATGAGCTTAAGAAGCCCCATAGGTTTTACCTATACTTAAGCTTGAGATAATAGTAGGAATGAAATAAGCTCAAATTGCCAGGGAGAGCCGAGCTACTTTAGGCAGTGCAGTAGGGATTTTTGTCAGCACGTTGGCAGAATTAAAAAAAAAAAAACAGGAGGAAGAATTTATTTTGGCACACAGCCTCAGAGGGCCCATTTCGCCATGGTGAAGAATGCTTGGTAGAGCAACACAGTTCTCATCCCAGTGGGCCAGGAAGGAGGGAGTGATACAGGAAGCAGATCAGCTCCCTGGGAGTCAGCCATGGGCATACTTCTTCTACGTATGTCCCGATTCAGAAAGTTTCCACAAACTCTCCAAATAGAGTCACTCAGTGAGAATCACGTTTTCAAACCGTGAGTCTGGGAGTGGGTATTTTACAAACATAGACTTCTGATAGGATTCCTTCCTCCTACTAAGGATATTTAGAGTAAGTAATAAGCCAATATGGCTAGCAATGAATTTACCTGGAAGCTCATAGCCAAAAACTACATTTGGAAGCATTTCTCTCTTTATACTGCTGTTGTTTCAGGCAGTTCAGCATACAGGTATATCTACCTTATGGTGACAACTTGCACGTCAACTTTAATAGAATATATAGTAGAAGTTTTAAGGAAAGATGTACAGAAAGAAAGTGTTAGCTAGTTCTCTTTAGAATTGTCCTTCATATTCTAATGGAGCCCTTTATAGGGAAGATGAGCGCAAATGCATCTGTGCATTATGGGAAAAATTTAGCTTTTAAGGTTTTGACAGCCTAAAATGTCTTAATAATGAAATTCATAATTGATATGCAATGCACTTTCCTGGACATATATGTGAGCAAATATGAGCTAAATTTGCATGGGCCACTGCTTTCTGTGACCCTGTTCTCAAAACCTTTTAGGAAGGCATCTCTGAATTGGCAAAAAATACAAAGCATCTTTGAGAGCGTATGCGAGATTGTTCATGATATCGGTGATTCGGTCATGCCAAATGTACTTCTCTTCACTCGCCAAAGCTTTTAAAGGAGAATGCCTGCTATGGGTGATATTTCCAAGGTCTAGAGCAATTGAGCACCTTACTTTCCTACTTATTATTTCTGGCCCCTTGGAGTTTAATAAAAATTCAGATTCCCTTAAATGCCCTGGTTGAATTGCTTTTAACCTACTTGGAAGGTAACAGTCGGAGTGACTTGATGCTCAATACAATGGAGCCTTGGTCTCTCTGCTATACTTAATGAAGACTCCCGTGCATTAATTTGCAATAGTAGATATGTGTATATGACTGTTCTGTGCTTAGTTTAATAGAGGATGAAAAGAGATGTAGTTATCGTGGTGAATGGGATTTTATCTGGTTTTCAGTCCTCATGGTTTATAAAAAGCGAGCTCCGTTTTCATTTTATCTGTTTTATTTATTCATTGAGCCAATACAGTCATAATTCAAAGTGATGACTACATATTTGGAAATGAGAGAGACTTGCTGGTTCAGGGTAAATCAGGGAAATATAGTTGACTGGTCAGGGTAGTGGTAGTATATTTGAGTCCACATGGCCATGGTCATCATAGTCTAAATCAAGAGGTGACAGAGATTTTAAATATCTGTCAACAGATATTTTATAGTCTGTGTCTCATGAGTGGCTCTGCCAGAGCCTTACTGATACAGATGAAGATGCTTTTAGCTAACCATTGGACTGAGCACTGGGACCCAGTGGAGGAGTTAGAGAAAGGACTGAAGGAGCTGAAGGGGTTTGCAACCCCATAGGAAAAGCAACAATATCAACCAACCAACCCCCCCAGAGCTCCCAGAGAATCAACCACCACCTAAAGAGTACACATGGATGGACTCATGGCTCCAGCGACATATGGCATTGTCTGGCATCAACAGGAGGAGAAGCCCTTGGTTCTGTCTTAAAGACTCATTTCCCCAGTGTAGGGGGAAGCCAGGGTGTTGAGGTGTGTGTGAGTGGGTAGGAGTAGGAACATCTTCATGGAAACAGGGGAAGGCAGGAGGGGGAATGGGAGAGGGGGAAAGGGGAAAATATTTGAAATGTAAATACACAAAATATTCAATAAAAAGAAGTATTGTAAGAATTATATAAAACATTTTATTAAAAAAGTGTATGTATGCATGCATGCATGTGAGTGTGCATGTGTGTATGTGTGTGTGCATGTACGTGTTTCTATGAGTATATGCATGGATGTCTAATAGAGACTACAGAGACGGCAATTTCTAGAATTAAATGGGAGCCAAGAGTTCAAACAATTAGAATATTTTGGGCTCTAAATGATTGCTCCTACATTGTAAGATGTCGCTTTAGAAGTCTCATTTGCCAAGAGCATTCTATTTCTACACTCCTAAAATCAGGTGCCTGCCCAGGTGTTCTTCAAGTAGTTTATTTATGTATTTTTAGCTTATACATGCATATTAATAAAAGAGAATAATAGGTCAATAACCAACAAACAAAACATATCCATCAGCCCTAGACCCCTTGATTATTCTTTTCTGTCAACAGTGTACTCTGTATTTTTTCCCATTGATTTGCATATAACATCCTTCTACACATACAGACTTCTTATTTGAGAGAAATAGTATCAGTGTCTGGCATCTCGGATTCCATTCTCTGACTTTTGGTTTTTAAGGGAGAGTCTTCTGCATTTTTAACCCCAACTAGTTAGGGTTATGTGAACAAATTGACATTTTACTAACCTCAGTTTCTGCTCTTCAGGGAGTGGGTCATGCCTGAAAATTTAACTAGAAAGTGAATGGAGCTTTTGTGGACTATTACCAGTCTCTGATCAAGCTAACATAACAAACTTAATAAATTAATAAGACTTCCCTTGGCTAGAGTTTTAGAGACTCTGCTTCTGGCCTTGAGATTCATTATGAGGTCATTACATCATGTATCTTTTTTATACCTCTAGCCATTCTGCTCTTAGTTTTCTAGTGTACCCCAGAAAAACATATTCTTATGTTGCAGACTCCTCAAAATAAGAAATCTCCTTCCTTGTTATTTCTGGCATTACTGTCATTTCCCTTTGTTTATAAAAATTATCATTTTCTTGTCAGATTGTTTTTTAATTTTTGTTTTATAATTACTGATGATGTCATATGTCATGAACATCCACTATGATTCAAAAATGCAAAATAAAACATGATTTTTAACATGACATCTGTGTGAAAGTGGTGATAAGAATTAACAAACAACTTGGGTGACAGGATTATCATTTTCTTCCTTGGGAATGAGGCTTAAGTCTTGGCAGAGAAATTTCCATATAGGGCATCAGTATACTACAACGTCATGGGTGTGGCTTCTGGTTTTCTAGGAACGTGTTCACATTTATAGCAAAGAGTGTATACCTCTCTGTAGCTTAGGAGGAAATTTATAGAAATACAACTTGTTTATGAAAGATGCTTTAAAAATCATGTCTACATATTACGTTAAGCTTTAAGATCACTTTTTCCCCTCAAACAAAGGAAAATCTAAAGGAAATCAATACACAAAAGTGATGGAGTCTCTCCTTAACTGTATTTCACTTTAGCAATTATGAGAGAGACAATTAAATCAGGATTCCACATGTACACAAAATAGCACACAAAAGTTTTGTCTGAATATTATGCTAATACATTAATTCATGGGAAACCAAAATTTAAATGAAAACCTGAATTAGATACACAGTCCTTCGAATACCTCTTTTCATAGGTTTGAATTCTATTGAACATTGGCCTGTATGAATATTGCTTATCTGTTCACAGTTATGTATAGATAAAAGAATTCTAGAGCAAAGTCATTGGAAATATGCATTTTACTTTTTATGTCTGAGATTTCAGAACTTTATGGAGATAGTTGCCTATACAGGAAATAGGAACACGTCGCAAGAAGTGAGTGGAATCTTTTGCCTAGAAACCAAATGAGAAATTTGAATATGGCTGGTCAATGCAGTATTTTCCATATTTTCAATTATGAAAATGAACTTATCTCCATGATATTTGTATTTCAGAGTTCAATTCTGGGGTGAGCAAGCAGGGAGAAGTTTGCATTATACTTTATTATTGTGAGTTATGCTTCTTCTAGAATAGACTTGTACTAGCCACAGGTAGATAATAATAAAACTCTAATAATGATGATTTCAATTTTCCAAAGTAGAGATTGAGTTCATATAACCTCATAAAGAGATGTCCTCCACCGGCATTACACAGAGGGAGATTAATAAGCACATTTATGGGTACAAGCATCATTTCGTGCATTTGTTATGCTCTCATTGAGACTAGTGTCAAGGTGGAGTCCCAGGGAGTTGTCTTAATGGGTGATCTAAACCTACACTTCATATGTCTGTACTTTATCCCAGATTTGATCTATCTCCGTGTGTGTGTGTGTGTGTGTGTGTGTGTGTGTGTGTGTGTGTGTGTGTTAGTAAAGGGCCTACTGTATATCCATTAAAAATTATATTTATGTACATATAGCTCAGCAGTACATTTAACACAGGATGGAGGACAGTTATTTTGCCTCTGCCCTTTTCAACTTGACAATGTAAGCCACAGATTTTTGGACCCAGGACCTTGCTTCCCCAGTGTCTGCAGATCTCATCATAGTCTGTCTTTGTAATTGGTTCTGATAGAATCTACTAGCTCAACCAGAATGCCTTTGTCTTCCTGGGTAACATGCGTGACATTAATGGTGACACATGCCTTCCTGTGGATCAGAAGCAAAGTCAGAGTCCAGGTCATTTGACAGCTTAAAGGCCAACACTGTGGTTAATGTTTATTCAGGTACCACAGTTGGTTGGACCACTTTTTCCTCCTTGACATGTTTTGCCTGATAAATTGCTATATTCCACCATGATATTTTGAACACAGTTTTCCCAGTCTCCATGTTCTGCAATGGATGGAAACTGGAACTCAACATAGATTCGAGTTTATTTCACCAGAACTTTTTTCTTTGCCTTTGAAAGTTTATTAAATGCACATGTCATTTTACTCCTGTGGTATCTCATACATTCTAAAAACGTCATACTTACTTGCTGTTTTATTTTATTTATTCATTTGTTCCTTTGCGTATTTTACCATGTGTTTTAAAATCTGATAGAAATTAGGTAGATTTTGCTGCAACTCTCTCCTTCTCCTTATTCTTTTCCTATCACTCCTTCTCCTCTACTACCTCCTCCTTCTCAGTCTTCTTCTCCTCCCGTCTTTCTCCTTCTTTCCCCAGGCCAACCTTGTCTCACAGAATCCTTACTACCTAATCACCACAATTACTAATATTACATTTTGCAGGTGTGAGAAATGTTGCTCATCTTAGCAGATATTTTTCACGGATATTTTATGTTTTTTACATTTCAAATGTTATCCATTTTCCCCATTCTCTCATTCCCCATTCCTCTGCTTCTATGAAGATGTCCCCATTCCTATCCACCCACTCCTACCTCAATGCCCTGGCATTCCCCTACACTGGGGAAATGAACCTTCACAGGATCAATGGTTTCTCCTCCTATTGATGTCAGACAATGCCACCCTCTGCTACATATGTGGCTGGAGACATGGATGCCTCCATGTGTACTCTTTGGTTGGTGGCTAAGTCCTTAGGAGCTCTTGGGGTGTCTGCTTGGTTGATATTGTTGTTCTTCTTCCTTCAGTCCTTTCTCTAACTCCTCCATTGGGGTTCCAGTGCTCAGTCTGATGGTTAGCTGCAAGCATCCTCATCTGTATCAGTAAGGCTCTGCCAGGCAGAGCCTTTCAGGAGACATCCATATCAGGCTCCTGTCAGCAGACACTTCTTGGCATCAGCAATAGTGTCTGGGTTTGGTGGCTGCATATGGGATGGATACCCATGTGGGGCAGTCTCTGGATGGCCTTTCCTTTAGTCCCTGCTCCACTCTTTGTCCCCGTATTTCCTCCTGTGAGTTGACTTTTTAAAAAAAGTACAAATTGTATTATAGTTTGAATTTCCTAGCAGCCGTTTCTTAAGAGAATCTGTCAAATTAGACATTAGACAAATATTTGGTGAAATTCAAGCAAGAAAAAGATTAAAGGTTTCAGTGCAAGTGGTAATAAATGAACTGAATTTAGTTTGATTACTTTATCCAAGCCCAGGCTTGCATTTACTAGGTGGAATAAAATGGCTTGCACTATTACTGAGGTTAAGCACCAATGGCTAGATAGGTCAAATAGACCCTAGGAGAGGACTTATTACTATTACTCTGCTAAATTGAAATGATATTAAACCGATTCCTAATGATCTGTCATTATATGCATAGATAAATGGATCTCTCAACCCTCATCTGAGATGCTTCTTTTCAAGATAGATGATGGTTAATACAAGCAATCACATCTATTCACTATGAAGAGAATAAGGCACAGAGGAGTACTAAGCCCTAAATGGAATATTTCAGTATTATTTTTCTCCCTAAGGCTCAACGATCCCTTGGGAAGAAGGACTGGAAAGATTATAAGAATCAGAGTGTTAGATAAATGACTAATGAAATGGTGTAAAGGTAACAGGGCAGTTGCACATATCATCAGCTGTGACAGTGTACACTTGACCACCAATTAAAGACATGCCTGACATATCCCCACTGTGAAGAAGAGAGGTGTTCATAGAATCCCACCCCTAGATAAGAGGTTATTAGTGATTATGGGGGAGGAAGTGTCAGTTACGTTTAAGAATCTTGCCGCTTGTAAATTGTCCATACTTCAGTGGAAGGTCACATATCTGAGAGTAGATGGACAACACAAATTGTTTTTGATATGGTTTTTAAAAGGTCACAAAGTTGGGTGGATAGGAAAAGGGGTGGATTTGGGAGAAGTGGAGAGAAGGGATGAATTTGATGAGTATATGTTGTACACAAACTTCAAAGAACTAATAAAAATGAGGATTTATAGCGTTTTCATTGCTAGATGTGCAAATTCAGACCCTTTCTTTGCTATCTCTGTTTTGCTTATATGATTTCTCTCACTACCATCTCAAAGGACATTTATTCCAACACTTAGTTGCTTGCAATATCATTAAGTGTGTTATGCATTGGTCCAGGTGTGCTTGATCCTACATTGTACACATTAGTTAATATATTTCCTACCTTGACCTCTCTACATGTATGAGAATGAAGATAAACAGATAAAGATTATCTTTTTCATGTTGTTCCATGGTCGTCTTCGTTACTTTTCTACTTCTGCCAAGAGTCACCAGAACCAAGGCAACTTATAAAAGAGAGCATTTAATTGTGAGCTTGATTGCTCACAGTTTTAGAGACAAACCTCACGAGCATCACGGTGGAGAGCCTGGCAGCTGGCATGGGCTTTTGAAACCTCAAAGCTTACCATCAGTAACATACATCTTCTCACAAGTCCACAAAACCAAATTCTTCTCAAACAGTTCTACCAAGAGTGAAGCAAATGTGTACCAGCTCATACTTACCGCCCCAGTGGTCATCTGTTTAACCAGCCTTTGATAAATAACCCTGTCACAGGAATGTGTATGAACGTACATCTCTACTGAGTAGAAGTACTTTTTGGCTTTAAGTTACATATTTAGGTGGGCAAGCCAGAATAGCCATCCACTGAATGTCATAGATTTTAAGAAAAACACACAAGTCACTCTAGAAGCTATAATATTTTTTGATGCTATGATCAGTACATTTTTCTTACAGTAATCATGCGTATCCTTTTCCTTGGGCCAGTTAGTTCCTCAACACGTGAGTAATGTGTTTTTACTCACACTAGCTTTTAGTCCCCCAACTTTTTTCAAGTGTTAGCCTGCTTTACCATTTCAGGATCTGGGTTGCTGACATAATTTTTAGGAGAACTCTCATTGTGTCCATACAACTCCAGTTGGCTTATGAAAGATGCTATTAGTCACATATCAGATTCTTCACCACGTAAGCTCTGCTGGTCAAGCAGCGCAACTTACGGTTATTAGAGTTTTACAGTTACTACTTTTCCTGTTTCATGTCAATTGGTGGAAGAGAGGTTCTCTTGATCTAGATCAATTTAGATGGTATCTCTTGTTATAAAACATCCTCGATATGTCAACTTGTTAATGACTCAGTTGGTATGGTTTGCTCAAAGTTCCTTAAATACTTTGCGTGACAAGTGTTTAATTATTCATGACTCTTTGGGAGTGAATTTGTTCTTGAATCTTGAAATTTTGATTAATTTAGATATAAGGCACCAGAGGTTAATTGTCCAAATCTTCTTATAAAAGATGTTTGTATATAAATCGAAAGTAGATCGGGATGTTAGCATTGCTAGAGCAAAGGTCAAGCGTGCTTGTTGTTTATTTGAAAGATTTCTCTTCATCTCCTGTAGTAGAATGTGCTACAGATGCCATTTGCCCTTCTCAAAGTCCTGTGGTACCAAGATGCCCGGATTTGCCAATTAAGTAATTAAGTAAAACAAAGCAATTAGATTCTCTAACTTATGTGTAACTCTTCTTTGTCATTGACCCAAGAGTATCATGATTTTTATCATAGTCCATGAAATGATAGCAGGCTTATTTCTTGAACTCAAAGTTAGTGAAAATTTTAATGAAAGACCCTTCATAGTTAGTCAGAGTCTAGGTGGCCCTCTTAGACATATGGCTAAACTCTAGTTCACAGCCCCTCTTACAGTTTTGTGTGTCTATGTGACTGAGATCTGGGTCACAACTAGAGTGAAGACAAGTGGACCCAGCTGGATATGTTTGCTCTTTCTTCTTCTGCTTCTTAGGAATGGAAGACCTAGTGCAGAAACTGCAAGTTCAAGGTGATGGCAGAGTTATCTGGCAGGGACACATTTAGAACCTGATAGGTACCAGACGTCTGGAGACCTTTACTAGTTTGCAAAGAGTCTATAGGAAAAGGAAAATTATTAGTTTATCATTTTCAGATTTTTATGTTAACATTTTTTTATAACTGTAAAATGCCTTACTATATGCAATGGGAAAATTCATTTAAAGTACTTTTATTGTTAAAATAAATGTAAATTGTATTTATAAGCTTATTATACTGGGTTGATTGTAATTCTGACCTGTCTTTCAGGGGGAACTGGTTATCGTTCCCTTCCCAATTAAGACTAACTAATTTCTTTTCTCAGTCCTGGTGCCTCAATCATTTTCGTCTTCTTTCTCTTTTCCCTCATGTATTCCTCCCATTATTTTCATCATTTTGTATGATCCTTCAGGGGATCACCTAGTCACTATTTCCAAAGAAGTAAGAGGAAACCTCCTGCTCCAACTGACAAAGTTCTAAATGTGTATTACTCATCTCATTCATACAGACGTTTCAGCTTTTCTCCAATATCTATACTGTGTTGAATTAGAATACTGTTTGAATAAATAGAAACAAGAAAAGCCCATTCCTATTTGACTATTATATGAAGTTACTGTCCCTTTGTAGATCTTTTATTGTGTTTAACATATTCAGCTCACTCTTTGCAGGATATATGGCTGCACAGAGGTGGCGTAATCCATATCTAAGTGCATTGATCATTTCTTCAGTAAATGCCTATGCAGTGCCTATGTAGTTATAGGCTCTGGAGAACAAGGTAAACAGAACAGAACATGTTGAGAGTCTTAGACTTCACATTTTTAGTGAGGGAAGGTACAACATGCAAATAGAATGAATAAGAATTCAGAGTATACTTTCTTCATAAGAAAATAAAATGAAAATGAGAGGAGAGATGTGGTATGTTGAAAATATTGGGCTGTGTCCATAAAGAAGGTGACCACAGTCCCACAGAGTAGCTCACATGTGAGCAGAGACATGGAGATGGGAAGCGAGTGAGGTGTGTCTGCTTTGGAGGAGAGTGTAGAGATAACAAATGCATTGCCCTGGAGCGTGGCTATTTTGTGTTATTCATAGAGCAGAAGAGAGGCTCATGAAGCTAAAATGGGGGAGAATAAAAGGAACAAGAATTCTTGAGTTCCCAAACTGATTTGACAATTTTACTTTATCTATGCTTCTGCCTTTGACGGTTAGAAAATTGGAAAGGCACTGAAAGGTGAACATTTCAGTGGTGTGGTTTGCACTTTAGCAGGATCAGTTTTGTGTACAGAAACAAAGAGAAAGCTTGAGAGGGGTTTGCTATACTTTCAGTGTTACTTGGAATTGGATATTAGGAAGTGGAGATCCCCAAACAACCCAGGCTGATGGTAATACAGAAGGTAACTCTCTGTAAGCTGACAGGAGGACCCTATTGACAAGACTAACATCTACACAACTCAATGAATGTGGCTTGGTCAAAACTGGCTACATGGACACTTCATCCTTAACTTCTAGTCTCTTTGGTGGGAAAAAGTATTCTACAAGCTACAGAAAGAAAAAAGAAACATGGACACCAATCCAGTCACAAAACCTTTAACTTGCTATCTCTTCTGCCTGAAAGATGTGCTACAGAGGTGGGTGACACAAAAGATGTGGGAGTGGATACACAATGTCCGATTTAACTCGAGGCTCACTGTACAAGAGGGAGCACATGCCTGACACTGCTTGGATAGCCAGGAACTGGAGAATAGATATCCTAGAGACCAAGGCTTTAAGACCAAATAAAACTAGTCTTTTTAAAAATCAGTGAAATGTTCCTAATGATATTCTGTTATCAGAGAAGCTTCCCTGATAGCAGATGGGAGTGGATGTAGAGAGCCACAGTCAGATATTATGCAGAGACTGTCAAAATTGAAGCTCTCCAACAGTTCTTCCCCTTGTAGCTGTTGGTATCCCGTGGAATAGGGGAAGCAAAAATTGTAGGAGACAGAGGGAATGTAGGACACAGGAGAGCAAAACCCACTGAATCAACTCATATGGCTCACAAAGACTGACTTTCAAAGCACGGGGAATGGGGGCACTGCATGAATCTGTACCAGGTCCTCTGCATATATGTTATAGATGTTAGATTGGTATTTCTAGGAGATGGGACTCCTAACGGTAGGAGCAGATGTGTCTTTGATTCTTTTGCCTGCTCTTTGGATTCTTGTCCTCTTGTTACATTGCCTTGCCCAGCCTCAGTCTGAGGGCTTTTATCCTGTCTTTTATTTTGTTTTGTCACGTTTGGTTGTTGCCGTTTGGAGACCTGCTTTTTTTCTGAAAGGAGAGGAGGGAGAATACATCAGGGGAGAGGGGAAAGAGAGGGAAGCTTGGAGGAGACGAGGGAGCCGAACCTGTGGTAGAGACATATTGTATGAGAGAAGAATCTATTTTTAATAAATAAGAAAGAGAAAGTATATGGTAAGAAATGGACATATTTGTCATATATATTAAAGTTATAGTTTGTTGTGTTTGCTGATGTAATGTCTCTGAAATATGAGAAAAAGAGAAAAGGCAAAGAAGACTACAAATGTCATGTCCTGAACACCAGCGAGGAAGAATGGTATTCCTATCGGCTGCAATTTAAATGAAAGTAAGGAGAAGATGCATTCTTGGTGTTTACAATTTGAAATTTGTTATACTGAAGAGAACTTTATGTGACTACATCAAGTAACTGTGTATAGAAAAGCCTGAAATCTGAGACAGACTCTGTGGCTGGAAATGTAAGTTTTACAGTTGTAAGTGTAAAGGGAATACTTTGAGCATGATGCTCCATGAACATTCCAGAAGAGCAGAAGGTTGCCTGCCAAGTCCTGGTGCACTTCCGCATTAATAGGTGAATGAGAAAATATCAATACAAGTGGCTTAAAAATAGAGAGCTACATAGCAGAACAGGGTAGAGCTCTTCCAAAAACCAAGTAAATACGTAAGTCAAGTGTTTGAAATAATAGTACATTATCAGCTCTATCAAATGCTGCTGATTAAATAAACAAGACTTGGACTAAAAAATTAACCTTCGAATTACCAAGGTGGGGGTCACTAATGGTAATCCAATAACATTTTCAACAGAACCGGAAAGGATTTATAATGACTGGGAGATAGGATGAGATATAAAGACAAAAACATACAAAATTCAAGTTTTTTGTTTTGTTTTGTTTTGTTTTCTATGAAGGAGAGTTGAAAATTAGGGCACTACTCAAAAGATGTATGAAATTAGAGAATGATTTTTAAACCCAAGTATTTTCTGTAAGTATATGTTTATTTGCCTATTTCACAAGGAGAAATGAATAGATATTAAGGGAGAGAGGCAAGAGAATTGATGGAAGATATATGTGGGAAAGTTGAAGGATCAGGAACCAAATAGAAAGTAATTGATGAAACCAACGAAACATGCACTAACAGTAACACATCCAAGTCGAAACAACAGTGAAGGAGAAGGAAGCAGGTAAATATAAGTTCAGAAAAGACTTCTTGTTGAAGGGTGATTGGTAGTAAACTCTGAAGGATGAGTACGAATTTCTCAGAGATTAGCAGTTCTCAATGAAATAATGTTATGGCTGGGGGTTACCACAATATAAGAAATTGCATTAAAGGGTTGAAACATTAGGACGTTGAGAACCACTGCCTTGGAGTTTATCCTACTTTATGGTACTTTTGGGAAGATGAGAAAGCTTGGCTCACTGAGAGGGAAAAGAAAATTAGACTAAAAGTGCCAATAGAACTAGATAATAATACACTTTAATGCTAAGGAGTTGAAAGTTTATACTAAGCCATGATGGTTAATATTGTCAACTTGAAAGGAGCCAGATTATCCTAGGAGATAAGTCTCTGGCCATGACTGTGAGGGATTATCTATATTATGTTAGCCTGTGGCTATGCTTGTGAGGGATTCTATTGATTACACTAATTAAGTTGAGAAGACCCACCTTAAAGTAATGTTGTAATGTTTTTGAGAGTGAGAGAAAAAGAACATGAATTTCGGTAGATAGGGAGGATTGGGAAGACCTGGGAGGAGGTGGGAAAGAGGAAATAATATTTTCACAATCGATCTTATGAAAAATATTAAAAATAATAGTAAAAAGATAGGGAAAGCTCAAGAGGTTTCAACCCACACACAGAATTGCAGACAAGTAAAGAATGCCGAAAGCAGGAGAAATCGTCTTCCAATGAAGAGCATACCAATTGTTTATCCACTACTAAGTGATTATTAGCCTGAGAGCATACATACCAGTAACATTATATAGACTGAGCAGGTTGTGTTTCTGTATTTAGGAATGCATGTTATTATATGTATTACATATATATATACATATGAAATACATGTGTGTATGCATCTATCATATATATATATATGTAATATATAATAGTTAAATAACTACGATTAATGAAAAAAGGCCATGGATTTGAAAGAAGGGATAAATGGGAGGGATTGAATGGAGGAAAAGGAAGTAATAAATTAGGTGGTTATATTATTTTCTCAAAAAAATTAAAATTCTGAACTAAAAAGTAAAATGTAGGAATAATTGTTTCCCATGACTAGGTCCTAAATAGTCCGAAACTGAGGAAGTTAACTGAACATGACTAATGGTCATTCTCTGCTTCCTGAGTAAAGATACAACAGATCAGTGCTGTTTCAGTCCCTGGCTTCCAAGGCATCCCCATCATAACTGAGTACATGCTCAAACTGTGGGCCAAATTATACCCTCTCACAGGTAAGCTGGTTTTGCCAGGGGACTTAATCACAGCAAATGGAAAAGTAAATAATACAGAAAATTGGTCTGAGGGAAGAGGGTCATAGCTGCAATAAGACAGTTCACATGACTGATTTAGAGCTGCTTTACAGGAAGGATATTGATGATTGTAGAACTTGAGAGTCCTCGAGAGTTGGATGTAGAGTTTAATGGGACATTGTAGTAGAACTTGGAAGACAGGGATACCAAGGGAAATTTGAAGGGTGAAAGGACAATTAATGAGGTTACAGTGGGGTTTAAATTCAAGTATTTTATCACAAACTGGGCCATAGAATAGTTTTATACAATATTCTGGCAAAACTGCATCTCACTTTCTAGGAGCTTGAGCTGGATGAGGTTAAATTAAAGATAGTAGACTGGTTTCTTCTGCAGCAAATTTCACGAGAGGAAACTATTCAGACTCTGGAATGGCTACTGTGTATTGACCTCATCTATGTCTATAGTGAGAGAGCATGACAGAAAGTAGAAATATATAAAACGTGCATTTTGTCAAAGAAACAATATGAACAAGCTTAGCTTTACATAGAAGCAGTTTGAACACAGCTGTTAACAGTTAATGTGATTAGCACTATTGAGGGGAAAACCCATGGTGCTATGAATTAGGACAACAGAAAAGGTGTCTTGAGAGTAAGACCCCACACATCAAAGGTTCTATTTTGTAGAAATGCAAATTCATTTTCAATAGGAAGAGGCTAAACAGACACAGAGTCCTCATGGGAAGGGATCCCTGCTCTGAAGTAACAGCTGCCAACAGAAGTGTTTTACTCCAGGGTCTGCACACAGACGCTAATGCAACCATTGTCCAAGATGGACAAGATCCATCTTGAACTGGCAGCAGACACTGGTACCATTGCCCACATGCCTCTCGGTTTACACACATGAAAGATACATCATTGATGGGAGCCATTGAATCGTACATTATGGCTCCAGAGAGTCACCGAAGCCAGGCAAATTGCGAAAGCTTTACAGTTCCTGTGGAAGGCCCTAGGAGGCGACTACATAAATATATGAAGATAATGCCCATTATACACACTGTATAACTGAGGATATTGCAGATTCCATGGCTATCGGATGAGGTACAACCAGATTTAGAAAGAGGCTATGTGTACTGCAGGGGGCATAGCTGGAGGGATGGAACTGCATAAACCACTAGGATCCCAGAAGATTGTTTTGCAAGCTCCAGATGCCAGACTCAGAGCTGAGGATTTGGTGATTGCTCTGCTGAGTTTTATCTTTCTGTGGTCTTGCTCTGCTCTGCTCAGAGTCTTCGTTTTTGAAGAGAAAATATTTATTCTGTACCATTATACGTTAGACATATGTAAATTATATTTTCATGTTATTGGGATCCACAGTTAAAAGGATGTCTTGAATTTCTGATGATATTTAGACTTTAGACTTTTAAACAGTGTTGGGATTCTTAAACTATGGGGGCATCTAAACTTTGACTGAATATATATTATTTTGTACTGTAAACTGGGCAAGAACCCATGGGAATGAGAGGTGAAAGGTTTTAGCTTAAAAGTGCTATGTTTGGATGTCAAAGGGACAAGGGTAGAGTTTCAATTTGATAGCATCTAGAATCTCACATGTGTTCCAAGCCACTGGGCATGCTTATGAAGCTAATTGTTTACTTAGTTGACATAGGAAAACCTACTCTAAAACTGAACATAATAAATCCCTGGTGTTGTATTCTGGATGTCAGAATAGGAGGAAGGGAACTAAGCATGAACAATCATTGTGCTCTGACTGACTGTAGGCACAGTGTGAAAGATCTATAGCTGCCTTAAGCTCCCTTTGCCAGCACTTCCCCTTAAGAATGGACTGTATCCTCAAATATGAGTCCAAATAAACCCTTTCTCTCTTAAGTTGCTTGGGGTTGGGGATTTAGCTCAGTGGTAGAGCGCTTGCCTAGGAAGCGCAAGGCCCTGGGTTCGGTCCCCAGCTCCGAAAAAAAAAAGAACCAAAAAAAAAATATATATATACAAACTCTCTTAAGTTGCTTTTCCAAGGGTATCATATTCATATATGCACATACACAACCCTTCTATACACAGACACACATACACACACACACACACACACACACACAGAGAGAGAGAGAGAGAGAGAGAGAGAGAGAGAGAGAGAGAGAGAGAGAGAGAGAGAGAGATCTAAAGATCTAAAGGACTATGTAAGAGGGACACTGACATTCTAGATTTGATCTTAGCACTACTGTTGTAGTCATAATATGGAAGATTCATGGGGGGTAAGTTTAGGTGAGATTGATAGATCGTGATCTAAGAGCAGATAAGAAGGTTTGGGAGGTTGACTCCACTGCTGCACTAGAGTGAATCTGGTGTTGTTTAACCACATAGCCTTCTAAGTTACAATAAAATATGGAAAATACTGAAGAAAGACAGAACCTTGGGCTGTTACTATGTTGTAAACTCATGTGATGAACAGAACTAGTAAACACAGGCCGAGAAGATGCTCAAGCAAAGACCATGTCTTGGTCAGCTTCGCGTACATTATAAGAGGGGCCTGTGGTGAGTTGAGATGGATATGGCCAGCAGAAAAATCACAAATGGATACTGGAGCTCAGAAGGGCCATCAGACTGAATATGGGCTTGAGGACTACTTATGCATTTTTGCTAGTTGAAATTCCAATGCGAATAGACAAAAAGGGCACGATATAGGCCGACAGCATCAATTTAAATTACCCAGAAGAAAATCGTTTAGCACCTATGTGCTAAAATCTTTCTAATCCTTTTGTAGAGAAAAATAATAGATCTTAAAAGGACTCATACTATAGGTGAATGTTTAATTGAGATTCAAGTATACAGAGAGTGGAGCTGTGGGGATGGCTCAGTTGGCAAAGTTGCCAAGCATCCAGGAGAACCTTAGTTCATATCCCCAACACTCTGGTCAAAAATCAGATGGGCATCACATATCTTTAATTCTGGGAGGCAGGGACGGGAGGATCCTGGAGCCTCACTGGGAGAGCAAGTCTTATCAGATTAATGAGCCCCAGTTTCTGTCAGAGGCTTTGTCTCAAAGAGTAAGATGGAGAAAAGTGTCTGATACCCAATTTTTGATGGGTTGACTGAGTATTTAATCAACAATGGTTCATAAGAGATCACATTCAGTGGATTCCATGCCTCCAGATTTGAAGTTTTATCTCATTTTATGGAGTGGACACGTACCATACTGTCTAGAGATGCTGGGAAGTTGCAATAAACTGTAGCTCTCTGTCATCCTTGCCATTATAAGGATGAACAACACATCAAATATTCTGTGGTCTGTTGCTAGTGTTTCTGTTTATAGGTACAATATATTATAGGAGATATTCAGAATTTTTATCATAAAATACGTGGTTGTGTTGATATTGTCCCAGTAGTGGGTTAAGGAAAATATGCTCACCACTACACTGTGGTCTAGAATAAGTCATGGTATATTGTAGTTGGGGTATGTTAGATGTATTTACTATCATTAGCTTACAAGGTATTTATTGAGCTATAACTTTATTATAAGTTAAGGAGTATGTATAATGTCAGTTATCTATGTGTCTATGTTATCTTCTTATGTATGTTTGTATGTATGAATGTATATCTATCTATCTATCTATCTATCTATCTATCTATCTATCTATCTATCTATCTATCTATCCCTGTTTTTCTAAAGGGAAATGAAGAAGAAGTAGATGAAAAGGGAGGGGAGATGGGGGAGGAAAACTGGAGGGTGTATGGGAAAGGGGAACTGTGGTTGAGATATAGTGTATGAGAATTAAATAAATAAAAACAAATATGCCCACAGTTATCTATTACTACCACTATGACAACTGCTGCTGTTGCTACTACTACTACTACTACTACTACTACTACTACTACTACTACTACTACTCACACACACACACACACACACACATACACACACACACACACACACACACACACACACACCGTGTTAAAGAATGAACTGTGTTTTCCTTTTTTTAAGAGAATAATCAAGGACCAGCGTTACTTTCTCGTGCTTGACAGACACATCGTGGAGGCAGTGCTCCTTAGCATTTGTTAGTTATCCAAAGAGGCTCTGCAGACTTTAAGAAATGCCATTCATTTTGTGCTATTTGGATTCTTGCTATATCACAATTCCTACCAATTTAGTGCCATAGACCTAGACTCTTCAGAATGAGTGAAGTGACATGTTTCACAGGCAACAAGGAAACAGAGGTGCTGGGATGCCTCTGCTATCTCCCCGTCTTCTTGTCTTCTTTTCTGTGACAGTTCCTGTTGTGTCTCTCCCAGCATCAGAATTGGAGAGACAAGGCAAGGAACCTGAAGATTCATCCTGACGCTATGTATTTAACAATGCTGTGACATTGTTTGTATTTATAAGGAAATTTCACATTTTTGAATGATATTCAACTTAGCCAGTGCTATCTAAACAAGATTTGTTAGACTCATAGCAGCTGATATAACAAAATTATGGGTTCCCAGAACATGAATACAACAGAGGCTGTAGACATTTATCTTTAAGTGACAAGGAGACAAGCTCCAAGCCCAGGCTCTGCCAATGTTTCTTGCTCTGCTTAGCTCTTCTCTTTTCCTTCTTACCAGAGCACCACAAATGGAAACAGTTGCTTATCTTCCAAGGAACCACAAGCACATGCACTGAAACTTTTCTGCAGGACAATGACTTTATGCACATACTCCCCACCCCCACCTCCATAAATCATTTCTAGCTTCCATTTTGACATGCACAAGCTGCCTAAGATATGGAACTGGATGCCAAATTGTTAGTTTATGGACAAAGGTTTGTACATTCAGCTGGTGATGTTGCTAAGCTGGTAAGGTGCTTTCACACTCTGCCTGAATCCTGAGCTGGACCCACAGCATCATATGGACCAGGTGTTGTGGCGTGTGTCTCTAATTCCACAATCCCAGTCCTCTGGGGGTGCTCACAGGAGAAGTGCTGCCTCCTGAGAGGCTCTGCCAGAGCCTGACAAATACAGAGGCTGATACTTAATGCTTTACTTAATGCTCTCAGGCAACCATTGGAATAAGAAATTAGATAAAGGACTGAAGTAGCTGAAGGGGTTTGCAACCCCATAGGAAAAACAACATTTCAAACCAACAAGCCTCTCCCCCCAGAGCTCCCAGGGACTAAACCACCAACCAAAGAGTACACATGGAGGGACCCATGGCTCCAGCTGCATTTGTAGCAGAGGATGGACTTGTCTGGCATCAATGGGAAGAGAGGCCCTTGGTCCTGTGAAGGCTTGATGCCCCAGTGTAGGGGAATGTCAGCGCAGGGAGGTGGGAGGAAGTGGGTGGGTGGGTGAGCATCCTCATAGAAGCAGGGGGAGGGGGGTGGGATAGGGGTTTTCCAGAGGAGGGGAAACCAGGAAAGGGGATAACATTTGAAATGTAAATAATGAAAATATCCAAAAAAAAAGAAGAAATTGAAGTTCATCCTTGACTACATAAGGAATTTAAAACCAGCCTGAGCTACTTGAGATCTTGTCTTAAAACAAGCAAACTAACAAACAAATGGACAAAACAACACAAAAAGTTAATAAAGCCTTTTGAAATTTTTTTTCCTGAAAAAAAAAAAACCCTGCAGCATTTAAAAGTAATACAAAGAAGATATAAAAATTTCAAGATTTAATTTGAAATATGTGAATTTGTTAAGCCAGATAATCATTATAGCTTATATTCACAACTAAAAGTTGACACTGATACCCATTGTGCATACATTTACATGAGGGGAAATTTTAAAATAATACATATAAAGTCAAACAATTTCAAAAGAAAACAATCTATAGCACTGCAGAGAATAGAACAGAATGTGATATACTTGGAAACAACCAAACTGATGCTCAAAAATAGAGAATTTCTTTTTCTACGCAGTAAAGGGCATATTTCCATTTTTATGAATTCCTAACTCATGAAAAAAGTTGTTTTTTTAAATCTAACATGTTAACCTGGCATTAAGGTCATGCCCAAGTGTTGTGAAGGATAACACACACACACACACCACACACCCCACACACACACACACACACACACACACACACACACACACACACACACACACACCCCTCCACCCCCCCACACCCCCCCCACACAATTCAGTGGGAACAATAAAAAAAAAAAATTGTAAAATTTGCTACAAAATATGACTATTAATTTTGAAAATAAAATCGGAAAAATTTGAATTACTAAAATTAATGACTCAGGAGCAAAATATAAAATAATCAAATTACTTATCTTGTTATTTTCCCTCCAAACCCTACCATATAGACCTCCTTGTCCTTCTCAAATTTATGAATGGTCTCTATTTTCATTACTTATTGTTACATACCTTCAAAAGCCTTAAAAATTAAAAGCAGCATTATATTTTAAAGTTAACCCTATTAAATCATTCTATAATCATACGTTAGACTAGTTTTTGTAAATTTTTCTTCTGTATACTTGTTTTTGATTTGAGACAAACTCTTGATTGGCCTGTCACTTACCATACAGACCAGACTGTCATTAAACTCACAGAGATCTGCCTGTCTCTGCCTTCTGAGTCCTGGAATTAAACGCATGCATTCCAACACCTGTCCAGTCTGTATACTTTTAAATCAACTGTTCTCATGAGCATAGTTTTGTAACATAGATACTATAGAGATAATAGGTTCTTTTCTAGCCTATCAATGGCAATTCCTTTTCTATCACTGAGAATTGGCTGGTAGAATGCACAGAGGGCACATGAGTTCATATATATATAATCTCCTTATCAATATAGTTCTTCCTTGTGACTTCCACCACAGAGTTGAGAGTGGATTTTCAACATATCAATTGCATTGTTATAATGTGATATTCCTGATAGAAGCAAACATTTTATAGTCATCACTTCTCATTGATATTTATGTGTATATTAGATAAAAATAATTACTTTCAGAAAAACTTTTGACTTTATAGGTTTCAAATCATGTTCTTCCTCTTCTACCAAAATACATTTTTATGTCAGAAGTCTCAAGTCATGATCTTTGGATGATGGTATGTCTGAACCTATGTTGTAGCTTATCCAACTAATTACCAAAACTGTGGTAGGGAAGATTCCTACAAACAATTCGTGTATCAGATAGGAAATAATAACATGCAAATAGGAGAGGACCACATAATATAATCCAATAATCTCAATGTAAATACATCTTAATCTCAAATTCCCATTAGGTCCTGTCCAGGAAAATTACATACCTGGAAATGATGGGGAAATGGATGGGTGACAGGTAAAATGGAAGCACAAAGCAAAGTAGCCAATAATGATCAAAGTCCCCATTTTGGCATAAAACAATGAATAGACAAGCATATGGCTGACACCCTTCCTAGGCAAGAATGTTTTCAACTGAAAATCCTCAAGTTAAATATTTGTGCCTTCTTTGCAAGTCTGTGTGTCTTAGACAGAAACTCCTACTACAGAGTCTGTGCTTTGTAGGTGACAACATTTCATTGCAAAGTAATGCTACTGTGCTAGCATTTCACCAGCTCTGTGACTTAAAACTTACAACTCTGGTATCAAGGTGTTGGCAGAATCCCTCTGCCCACCTCTGCTCTAGGAGAGAGCCCTTCCTTGTGTCATCTAGTAACTCCTAGCTTCAGGCACTTCGTTACTTGTGACCACCTAACTCCAATTCATGCTTCTTTTCTCATGCGGTATTCTGATTCTCATGGGCTGCCTGATTTACAATTTAAGGACCACTTCTAAACCTGGGGTATTAACAGTTCAATGTCCTCAGTTATACCCAGAAAAGTCTTTTGGCCAAATAAAGTTATATTATTATATTCATAGTTTCTGGGAGTATATATGAACATACTTTATAAAGGATCACTATTTACGTCTAGCATTTGGGAACAGCTAGAACACTGATTCTAAATGACTCAGTTGTGAAGGAAACATTATTGTTTCTACATCATTGACTAGATGTCTAAAGTTTGAGATTCAGCTATCCTTTGGGATTTTAAACCAGGAAGTTTGAAAATACAATCACTGTTTTTATATCTAACTTTAAGAAAATACAAATTATAGTGATGTTCATTATGGCGAACATGGTGTAAAACTTAAGAGGAAATACAGGTGTCTCAGAAAACCTTAGTACACATTGGAAATTGCTAATCCAATTCCAAAGGCAATAAGGACGGGGTGGCTTTGTAATGTGTTTCCATTCAACAGAACAGGTCCCCCTTTGAAAGCATTTATCAGTAGGAGGTGCGAGTTCAGATGCGTTCTCAAATGGATGCTATGGTGCAGCACTATCTGTCTGGTTGCACAGAATCTCTGACTTAAAGCTACATTAAAACAAGTTTACGAGGCTTGCAGGTGAGTGCTACAGCAAGATTACAGTCAAATCCAGGGATATATTGCCAGGCTGTGGATGCCCATGAAAAATCACACTTGCAGAATAGTGTGAGGATGTGCACAGAGACGTTCTCATGCGAAACCCTCTGAGCAATCCATCTGCAGCGAGTTTGCACTGGCTCAGTGCAAGGTGGAAGGTAGACGAGGTTTGTATGTGGGCAGGAGCATAAAGAAACACAAACTCCTCAGTGCCTGGCTTTCCTTCACACTGGGCTAATTGGCAACCATGGGTACCTCATTCTTGTAAAGCATTTGCCCTAAAATCTTCCTGGCTTTGAAAAGTTAAGATGCTTTGTTAATCATTGGCAGACTCATTTTTTTTTCCCGTAATAGCCCAGCTTCAAAATGTAAGCATGCTGTGTACCCATTTGTAAATTCTGTGCACAGTGAGTATAAGATAGTTGAATGGTTTTGAAATCTCAGACCAGGCAGGATTTAATGTCAGTTAATGTCACTTCTTTTTCATCTGTACTTTGTTATTTTAAAAGATCATCAAGATTACATTAATCTTATTTTACGGTAAGAATGAATTTTTACACTTACTGTTTCTCATGTGTGTAGTATATGTATAGTGTATGTGTCTATGTGTGTGCACTTAGGTGCGCATGTGCATGCGCTTGTATATGACTGTATGGAGACCACAGGGAGATATTGATAGTTCCAGACTTATTCCTGAATTTTCAGGGTTTGATTGAACCTGGAGCTCAGTGCTTTGGTGAGGCTCGATGGCTAGATTCACTTGTTTCTGCCTGACCCTCTATCCCACATCTGAGGTTACAGTTGTATACTGCCATGGACCTGAGGATCCAAACTCATACAGTTTCTCATGTACATGCAGTAAGGACTCATACTCACTGAACCATTTCTCAGGCCCTTTAATTTACATTTTCAAAAATATTGTTTAGAGCTTGAGAGAAAAAGGTTCTGAGAAAATTTATGTTTTGTACATTTATACATTAATTTTTATACAAATATTTATGGAGCTCCCAATGCATGCCCAGTCTGGCTCTGAACTTTATTTGGTTTATAATAAGTTTAAATAGATATACATGCTGACAGGAACAGACCTTTCTTAGATGAAAGGATAAATAAAATGGAATAGCTTGTTGGTCTCTAATCTTTAAATTTATTTTAGTTCTAATTTTAAAAAAATTAAATTTAACTTCATATTTATTTTGGTGTGTGTGTGCGTGTGTGCTTGCACACATGTCACAGACAGAGGACAACTTGAATGAGGATAACATTTCTCTTCTTGCGCCATCTTCGTTCTGGAAATTGAACTCAGGTCATCAAGCTTGGTGTCAAGTCCCCTTTCCTGCTCATCTACCTCACCAATCTTATTCAGATATGTGTAAAGACCCCGACTCTATACTAGCATTATGTTTAAGATGCAGAAAACTGTTATTTTAAAATCCTGTTTTCTCTGGAGATCAAGACAATTAAATTTAAGGTATGCTTAGGCACACCTTAAGGACATTGCTTACACAATTCCTCGCAGAATTTTACTCAGGATGGCATGAGTACAAAGAGAGCATACATGCTTGCACAGGGTGGAATGAGATTGTAGGCCATATATTAACAGGATGGTGTGAGAGTTGCAGAGGAAGCATAAAAATAAGCATGTGCATTAAAGATATCTTTTTGGAAGAAATAACACTCAAAGTAAATTAGAATAATGAATTTGAGTTAGATATCTGAAGACATAAAGGGAAGGATCGAGTCTGAAAGCTACCCAATATCTTTAGATATTGTTGTTTGACAATGAATAAGCATGTTGAAAATATAGGTAATTTCACAGTTAATACTTATAGCACCTTTATATATCTCACACCTTAGATTTGCTGCTGAAATAATTGAGATGAACGAGAGAGAAAGAAAGACACACACACACACACACACACACACATACACACAGAGAGAGACATACACATGGGAAGGGAGGGGAGAGGGAGAAGGAGAGAGAGAGAGGGAGAAGGAGAGAGAAGGGAAGAGGGAGAGAGAGGGAGGGAGGGAGGAAGGGAGAGAGAGAGAGAGAGAGAGAGAGAGAGAGAGAGAGAGAGAGAGAGAGAGAGAGAGAGAAATAGCATGCCTTGAGATTACGGGTAGGAATTAGTTCTGAAAGCTATACACTTTAAAGCCTAACATTTCTTCTTATGGTCCATAGCCAGAAAGTGATGTTGGAGTCACTGTACAATGAACTTTCCAAAAGATGCACACATCAATGTACATAGCTCAATAAAATTGTCTGCTAAATGGGCAATGTTGGCCTAAAAACAAATAGAATGAATTTTCTTAATGGTGTTTCTCAGAGAAGCAAGTTTTTCTTGCCGTCATTTTTAGAAATCCATTTGGTGTTGGGGAAAGGAGGAATGAAATTGTGTTGTGAACGTGGAATTGGAATGTGTAAAAAATAATCCCAGCACTGGATGTGAGACACACAAATATAATTGCAGAAAGATTATGACAACATTTTTGTGTAATTAATGACAGAGTATATGGGAGTGACTAAGTGATGAAGCAGAACTCAGATGAATTAGTTATCAATATATATTTACATGTAATGGCTCAATTGGCCTCTGTCTGAGAATGCTGTATAATAACTCCAATAGGGAAGTTTGGAACACAAGTTTTGCAACTGTCATTTATGACCATTTACTTCATGAGGCTTTGGGAAGGTGCAATAAATATAAAAGAAATTTCACCCCGCTATATAACCCAACAAAATTAGGTGCTTTAATAGGTTAAGCGAGTCAGTGCTAAATCAATACAAAAATAGATGATTTGGGTTCATAGGCTGGTCAGCCAAGTTTATTTCCCAGGTATAGGACTCCCTACAAAAAAGCAGTTAATATGCTCACCGAATCAGGAGGGTACCTTTATAGGCAAGAGGAAGCATGGAAATAGATCTCCTGGGTGGCAATTTCATCTGATAGGTAACGTTACCTGCATTTAAGACCCAAATCAATCCACAGTATGTTTTGTTAAACACCAGGTAACGAGCTTCTTCTCATCACTGAATTGTAGGAACCACAAAGAACTGTATTAAGAGCATTGTAAAATTCCTAGAGAGTCATAAAGAGATGCAGGCCCCACATTTTTGCCAATAACAGTATTATCTGGGTCTATTAGGACATATCCAATTTTGTAGGTCACAGGTTTTAGAGGACTCTGCCTTGCCTTAATCAATTGTATTTTACAACCTTCTTTAGACCACTTGGGATGCGCCTGTTCCAAACCCTCTTAACACACGCAGTTGACCATGGTGTACTCGGGACATAATGATTACATAACAACAGGCCATGTCCTAGCTGTGCCTCCAAATAGTAGAGAAAGGGTTACAGAGCTGTATATCCCAGTGAATGGCTCCTGACAAACATGATCACCATGCACAGCAAGGATGCATAAAAAAGATATAGGTTTGTACAAAAATGTATTGAGCTTGTTACCAGCAAACAAACATTTCATTTCTTCTTATTCTTCCAAATTCTGAGGATAGGAGTCTATGTGATTCCCTTTTGCTCTGACTATTAGTCAAAGTCATTAAAGTTCAAGTGTGATGTGTTGGAGGCAAAATAATGTTACAGAGTTAGACATCTAACCTTAACCTATTAAGGACAGTTTCGTACTCACTCTTAGCACTGATCCTCCAAACAGAAACTCTGCCAGACACTTCAGCACAATGGTTCTCAACCTGTGGGTTGAGACCCATTTATGATTTGTAACAGTAACAACATTACAGTTATGAAGCTACTATGAAGATAATTCTATGGCTGGGGTCACAATAACACGAGGAACTGTAGTAAAGGGCTGAAGCATTATCAAGGTTGAGGTCCACTTGGTTAGAATACAGAGTGCTGAACTGTGACCTTATAAGTATAGGAGGAGGACACAGAGTTGGATAAACATTTTGTTACATGATATTTCAGAAGTTGAGTGGACTTTGCTAATCATCCTGAATAAATAAATATTTCAGATTATCTTCGAAAGAATTTATACATATTTGTTTATATACAAAAAGAAGCAGAGTTGCTGAGGCAACCCTGTTTTTCAAAAACTTTAAAGGACTTTTAAGGAAGAACAAAATCATCTTCCTAGAAAACTCCAAACACTTGTGAAGTATATAAATCATGCTTAGACTTGAGAAATACAAATCTCAGACCTTTGGCTTGGCGTCACTTCCGGCTCTACGTAAGTGAATGGCGTTGCGTTCAGATGCCTGGTTGAATTAGAGGTTTCTCTTATTCAACATGGCTGCTGCACTGTCTTCTGAAACTTGTGTTCCTATCTGTTTCAATCACAGTCTCAGTATACACCAATTGATATCATACAAGGTGGTTGATATTGTCTGAAATGTGTTACGGCCAATCCCATGTGCTAAAAGAGAACCTTAAAGAAAGCAGATGGATTTGTTCACTTTGACTTAAAATTGGGTCCTGGTTCCCAGAAACACCCCACTCTGTGTGTGTGTGTGTGTGTGTGTGTGTGTGTGTGTGTGTGTGTTTGTGCATGCATGCGTGTGTGCGTGTGTGTGTTTGTGTGTGCGTGTGTGTGCATATGTGTGTATGTGTGTGTATGTGCATATGTGTGTATGTCTGTGTGTTTGTGTGTGCGTGTGTGTGTGTGTGTGTGTGCGTGTGTGTTGTGTGTGCGTGCGTGTGTATGTGTGTGTGTATGTGTATGGCTGGATGAAAACAGGAACCCAAAAGATCAGTGAACAGGACACAATATCAGGCAACAGGAATCAATGTCATGCTAGCAGGTGATAGTGATAAGTATCAGGCTCAAGAAAGAGAATGGCTGTATGAAGACCATAAAAACAGTGCTGTTGTAATGACTGGGGAAATGGACAATCCAAGCTGCTCTTTGATTCTATAATTAGTTATAGGTGAAATAAATTCCTTGATACAAAGCGAAAACTTTGAAATCTTTACTGAAAATTGTTTGTATAACTTAGGATTAGGAAAACAGCTTTGAGCAAGAAACAAATTTTCAGAGTGGGGAAAATAAAGATATGCTGTCAACATTACATTAAACATGCCTTACGTTGATAAGCACCATAAATATAAATGAAGCCATAAGCCACATGCTCTATGGAGATATTTACAGCACATAAGGAACATAGAATTAGCATCCAAAGTAAAAAAAAATTTAAAACTACACATCAAAGAGAAAATGACAACTTGATAGGAAAATGTGCCAACAGGAAAATATGTCTAAGAACTGGAAATACAAGAAATATCAGTCATCTCTGTTATCAGCCACAGAGAGGCAAATTAAAAGCACAATAAGATGCTACTTAATGCTCACCCTACTGGTATGATAAAAAATGAAAATGTCTGACAATGTCAATCTTTGACAGTAATGTGAAGCATAATTAACACTTCTTACTACATAGTTGGTTTAAATTAAAATATCACATAGAGAAACTTTTAGAATTATTGGTAGAATTTTCTATTACCATTAAGTCGTATTAATTTAAAATAAGTAATAAAATATGGCACACATTCAATTCTTCAATCCTGTCTAACCTTGAGGGGAGGCATTCTCTGCTGCCTTGGTGCTGATGCATGTAAGTCTTAATGGCAAGTGAAATGTGGTAGAAATGACATGTTTCAAGTCAAGCCATGCACGGATGAGTTACTATGCAAGTCTCCACTCATTGTCTCACTCTCTTCGGGGCTCTTCTGAGGTTCTAGTAATGAGAAGTCTCCTGTGTGATAAGGACATCGTGAATGCTCAGCAGGTATCTTTCCTTCAGTGTCCCCTGCACTGCTGCATGGTAGGCAAATCTCCAAGGGTTGTGCATCAAAATACTGCGATTTTAGAATTATTTGTTGCTACTGCAAAATTAGTTTATCTTGACCAACAGTCTCTGTAATCCAGAGGTATATGTCCTATGCATATACTTTAGGGACATTGTTACACAGGTGTAGAAGACAATCATACGGAAGTTTTAAGCAATAGATGATCATAAGGTAATAAACTAGAGAAAGCTTAATATGTACTAAAACAATAGGAGGTTCACTATGCTCTGGTCAATGTAGTGGAGGATCAGTGAAAACAAACGAATCCATTTATTTTTCAATTAACATTAATTTTAATAGCTTATTATTAATGGAAACACTTAAGAACATGTAAAACAACACACATTTCTTTGTATTTATATGCATCAAGCTCATGGACACACATAGGTAAAATTGTATTACTATTTTTCAGACATAGACATTTGATTTAAACTCATCAGGAATACATAGAGGCACCAGGTTGCATGGACTCTTTCTGAGAAAGGATGAACACAGATATAATGTCTTAATGGAGGTAGCAGTTATAATTCCATTTCTCATGCTGGGTAGTATATTGTGAGGATTTATATTATTTTTCTTATTTTATAATATTAATAAAATTACTAATTATTTACATGAATATAAAATAGTCAAGAAGTTATGAAATATTTTTGGGAGTCATCTTTGTACTGTGGATTAACTAAGTAAAAGAAGAAACTGTAGAGAAGAAACATATTTTTAGTAGGATAATTTTAAGTAAAGTTAGATGTCTTTTTAGGAAATTTAGTAGAACATATCCTAAGATATGTTCAGTTGGAAGTATATAGAAATAGAGAAATTTTGTAAGATTACAAGATAATATAAAGTATTAATTTATACACAAATATGTGGATAACATACACATTTTAGTATGTTTAATAAGAGTAAGTAAGCTAACAAAAAACTTCCCAAATTTCCATGGACAGACTGAACAGTCATGATTTTCTGTTAGTGTGGCATTACCATGTGCTGAGCAAACAAACAGCCTTTGTTTATCAACTCAGAGACTAAGGGACTTAAGTATCTCTCATCTTTGGTTTGGGTTTTATCAAGTTCCTTTTCATCATCTTTTCCCTTCATTTGGGGGAAAGCAAAAGGACCAGCTAACTCAGAAAGACTTCAGAGGTGAGCTAGGAAAGTCATTGGACCACATTCCAGAGCCCTAATCATAGAAGCATATACTAATGACTTCAAAGGGGACAGTAAAAATCCTCTGCTGAATGCCTAGCTAAGCTTTGACACACCTTATCAAAAAGGAGAGGTTGGGATTTAATAATTGGTAATGGATCATCTTATTCAAACCTAGAGTTCTTAGATTGTCTTAGTGTTTTACCTCTGTGAACAGACATCATAACAACAACTGGGGCTTACATAGAACCTTTAGCCCTACATGCAAATGTATTTGGTATAGGAAAGTATTTTCCACAGTATCAAAAAAAACCTAAACACCAACCCAGCCACAAACTGTTTCATTGACAGTGAGGTCTTTCCTGAAAGATAGGATACTACAATGTTGGCATAAAGCTTGTGGGAGTAACCAATCAGTATTCCATTTGACTTAAGGCCCACTCCATGAAATAGAAGTTGTCTTTGTCAGAGTTTTCTTCCTGTTTAACTGGGGCTAGCTTAAGTTTCAGGGGTTTAGTCCATTAAATAGGAATCATGGCAGTATGGAGGCAGACATGGTGCTAGAGAAGGAGCTGGGGGTTCTATATCTTTATCTGCAGGCAGCAGGAGACTGTGTCATACTGAGCATAGCTTCGACATATATAAGACCTCAAAGCCAACCTCCATAGTGACACATTTCCTCCAACAAGGCCACACCTACTCAAATTGGGCTACACTTACTAATAATGCCACTCCCTATGGACCTAGTATTCAAATACATAAATCTATAGGGGTCATTCCTATTCAAACTACCACAGCACCCACACTTGACACTGCTTGGGTTATCCAGAATCTGACTAGATAACCCGGGTAAAACTTAATACTCCTTTTTTTTATTAAAAAAATATAGCAATAAATGTACTCCTAATAGTATTCTGCAATACTCAAGGATCAGTTTCTTGCCCGCCGTCATCAGAGAAGCTTCCTCTTACAGCAGACAGGAGAGAATATTGAGGTCTACGGCTAGACATTATACAGAGAGTCAGGGACCTTGGAACAACTAAGCCCTAAAAGAGATGTCGCCATCAAATCCCTTCCCCAGGCTCAGGTAACCCTGCTTAAGAGGAAGAAAGAGTACAACAGCTGAAGGAATGGAAGACACCGAAAAACAAGGCCCTCTGAATGAGCATGGTTCAGTGCTATAGGAACACTCAGAGACCTAGGCAGCATGCACAGGACCTGCACTAGGTGGAGTATTAGAGTTAAAAAAGAAGGAAACTCATTAGCCCACCCCTAACACAGAAGCACTCTCCCACTGAGCAAGGCTTGCAACTACAATTTAGTTTCCTTTAAGGGAGTCTTACTAGGGAAACAGCTACTGCTAAGGGTAGGCTGAATACCCAGCAATTAAACGGACAACAGGAAACAGACTCAATGACATTGTTGGAGGTTCCTTGTCTTATAATGCAGTGTCAAGGATTTTCCCTTATCTCTTAATCATCTTATTACCTTTATTTTGATTTAATAATATATGTACATAACCGTACACATACAGACATGCACATACATACATACACGTGTGTGTGCATGTGCACACATTCTTTATTTTTACTCTACAAGTCCTTTGTGTATATCCTATGGATTCCTGGTTAGTCTTTTTACAGAATCCCTGAGTGTGGGGATGAGTGGGTCTCTGTTTCTTGTGCCTTTTCTTGGACTTCTTTCCTTCTGTTGTTTGTTTTACTCAATGTCAACGTGTCAGTTTTGGTTTTTATCTTCTTATATTTTATTGGTATCCCCTGGAAACCTGAGCAAAGGTGTGTATGCAGATGAGAAGGAAGAGGAGGAGGAACTGGGAGGAGTACAGGCAGGGAAAACTGAAATTAAGATATATTTTGGTTGGGGGAAGTACTTTACATAGAAAAGAGATTTAAAATAAAAATGTAAAAGTATTTAAAAATTCCAACAAATGAAAGATAAAATATAATTATAGAAGACCAGATTTAAAGGTAAATAAGAAAATAAATAAAGTAGAAAGTTTATTATTATTAATTCTTGACAATTGAGTCCCAGAACTCATATAGTACAAAGAGAGAACAAACTCTCAAAAAGTTTTGCTGTGGTCTTTGTATATACACTGAGTTAGGAGCATGACACACACACACACACAAATAATAAAAATAAACAAACCTTAGACTTTAAATCTGTCATCACTGGAAAATGGAATGTCACTGGAGAATACTGAACTTGGTGCTGTCCTATTGTAGACTAGTCTTGTGCTGACTTCACTGGTTATGAAATTGTGAGCAAGAAATTTAATTTGTCTCTATTAGCTCTGTATTGAGCAGACAGTACAAGGAAAGACCAAGAAAGGACTATAGTTTATCCCAAGCCCTGCATATGCTCTTTTTAACTCATGGTAATTTATGTCTGGAGAGGTTCAAACTCCTTTGGAAGCAACGTGTCGAGGTTTGAAATGGTTCTAACGTTCACCTGGCACTTCTTAGCAGTTATATAAGACTGATAACACCCTACCAAATCATTTAAATAGAGGTGATTATGTCAGTATTTAAGGAATATAGTCTAAGAGAGTTTTATTTATACATTTTAGGATGAAATCTTTAAAAGATGCTAATACATTTCAAAACCCAATATTTAGGCTTTTTGACATAAATGAGTTAGTATAGCTATAGGTAACTTCACATTCCTTACTTGATGTATATATCTGATTATTGCTTTCACTCCAAATTCTTGCTTATCTAACCCTCAGCCACTACATAATCATGACGGATCGTGACACAGAGATGCTTGTGGTGAAGGCTATGATCTCCTTTGATTTCTCTGAAGTATTATTATGATGAATCACAGTTGTCAATGATTTTAGAATAAGACAAATACAAAACTAATTTCATATCTACAATCCAGATGTGATTGGCTATGTATCATAAATCTTCCTTGAAAATATTCTCCAGTTCCATTTCTGTCAATAAACAAAAGCGGTCTTCATAGTTCACTCCCCAAGAAAAACAATGAAATATAATTAGAAGAAAAGAGAAAGCACATGGCTGATGCGAATCTAAAAATAACAGAAAATTCCTGGATCAAATTGGCTGCACGAATGAATCTTTGGTATCCTAAGGTCTGTAAATTGCAACTCTTTGCTTTCGATTTAGGGGCTCAATGCTTTGGGATAGCCATAAAATATTTTACCTTCACGCTCAATTTGACAATTAAACAATGCAGTGACGTGCTGTAGAAACAGAAGATTACTTACATCTTATTTGTTTCAAAGTTGTTGGAAATTCACTCAGAAAATATTGAAGGGAGAGTGATAATCATTATCGTAGTACAATAAATATATGATTTTGATTTTTGTTTTATTGACTACTGAGAGGTTTGGCCATGCATAAGCTACAGTGCAAATAAAATACAGACATTGGTTTCAAATCAGATGTGCGTTAGAAAGCTTTTCCCTAGAATAAACTAATTTTGACTCTGATACTAGAGAAGATATGTGAAAATATGTAAACAGTGTGTGTGTATGTGTGTGTGTGTGTGTGTGAGTGTGTGTATGTGTGCATGTGTTTGTGTGTATGTGTAGCATCTGTAAATTTTTTGAAAATGAAAATTAGCTGAGGAATTCTATTACTTCTATTTGGAATTATTCAATGTGTTTCTTTTGTCTATGGTGTATCCATGATACTTTCTTTTACATACAAGTACAGCGATATCCACTATGCAAAATTACTGTATATTATAATATATTCTAAGTACAAATTAAGACACCTGGGCCAATTAAATTACAGAAAGCATAATATATCTCTTCCCAGAAGAAAAGCAAATATGTCTGGGATGAAATGTGTGAAGTCAAAAATCTTACATTTTTCTCCTATTCTACATTACATTGTGCTATTGTTTATCTAGTCCATGTTTCCAAATGAAGCACACACAATAACATCATTAATAACACTTAGCACTTATATAGTGAATTCCATCTGCATGGTTCTGCACAGACACATTAAATAATTAATGCATATTTAAAGAAGCCAGCAGAAGTATATAACTCAAGTTTGTGTGAGGATTCAATATTTTATTATTATATTTTTGATGATGCAGTTTAATTTGTTCCTAAAGAATATTTTTTACCTTGTCATATAAGAGAAATAATGTTCATGGTGGGCAAGTATATGAGGCTATAACTTGTTTTTACAGATGATTAAATGCTCGGTTGAAGCTGAGGCTTTGATGACTGTTGGAGCCATTTATGACCTCATATACTAGTCTGCTGAGGGACATTAGACCTTAAATAACATCAACCATGTGGTTTTACTCAAAGGAGAAGAAAGAAAATAAAATGCTCTTTCAGACGAAAAAACACATATAACGAACCCTATGGAAATGTTATAAATACACAGAGATGAAATTATATTTAGTAAAGTTCTGCAATAGATTTGGGAGCTAGGGTATCACTTGACGGCTGTCTGGGTAGCCCTTGGACAGAAATGTTATGAAGAAATTCTTTTATCTACAGTCATAAAAGGAGCATGGATTTTATAGCAGGCCCTGGCAGCAGTCACTGCTGTATGGAATATTCAAGATTCATACACAGAGACTGTGTGCTTACATGGCTTCTCTGATTATACTGAGCATGAACATAGATTCTTTAGCCTGACAACCTGACAAAACATATCTAAGAATGCCATTGGATGGCCAATTTTGTGCAAGGATCTAAATATAGAGAGGGAAAATGTGGCCAGGAAGCTGTGAAGAAGTCAAAGGAAACTGGGCACATCACTATCAAATGCATCTTGCAGAACACATATATTATTGATTCTCAGGTTGTCACTTAAACATGCTCCATAGGACTCTCATCTATTCTATTATATTGCTGACTTCTATGTGTGCATCTGAAGTCAAAGTTCTCTGATTAAAAAAAGAAGAGGAAGAGGCTAGGAGGAACATAATTTATGAAAGAATGTGATTGAAGAACTTATAATAATACATATGAAAAAAAGTATAAGAAAGGAATGAAAGGGCTGTATTGGCTCAGGTTTATTCTATTCATGTAAAATTGCCATAGTGAAAATTTCTGGTTTCATGAAATAATATATGATAATAAAATCATAATAACATAATAAATATGGGATTACATACTTTACAGTAAGAAAATAGTGAATTATATGCCATGCCTTATTTACTCATTACAAGTCCTATCAAGAAAATATGATCATTATTAATTTATAGATTTAGAAACTGAGATATTACAGTTATGGTTTTGATAGGAAATCTCACTCACAGGTGTTGCTTGATTCTGTTTCTTTTTAGGAGATTCTGTAGATTTTACAACCTGAGCTAAGCTGGAAGATGTCTACTGTTGTGTAACTTTGAAGATTATAGAGGGTCAGTTATTTCCTTCTTGCTCGCTGATTCCTGGTCACTGTGATGCAAGTTCTTTCTTCTGCCACACCCTTTCCTGTGATGGACAGATGTCTCTGGAAGTTTGACTTAATAAAACATGTCCACTTTGTTTCTGTCAGGTATTTCATTTTGGCCAATAAATAATAACTAATATAATGAGTCTCTGAGGAGAAGGGATCTACGCGTAAACTCAGTAGGTCTAATTCCTGTGGCTTGGCTTTTAATAAAATGACCAAGTTTTAGAAATTAGAGTTCTGATTTTCTGTCTTTCACTAGCTTGAGGATACATTGCATGGATCAGTCATCACAAAATATTTTGTATGAGAAAAAGTAGAGTACTGGATAGAAAAGATTGAGCTGAGACTCCACATGCGTATTTCTCTGATTAGACTTACTATAAGCAGTTTGATCATTTTGTCCTAGGGAGGGATTCCTAAAGTTACTAATGCAAACCTTTATGTATTGAAGAGATTTAAATAAACTGCCAATAGCCCTAAAGTGAGGTGTAAAAGCTTAGATGTGAATTCCTTTATTTTGCAATTTGATACAGCTTTATGGCACTCTAGTGAGAGAAGGCGACATTTCTCAATCCCCAGCATCAGAACAAGGCTCCTAAAGATAAACCAATAATTGAACCAATGGTCCTACTACTAATTTCTACCACAGTAAGACCCATTTCAACGAATAGCATTGCATCTAATACCTGGTATTTACTAGCCTCACAGGAAAGCCTGACCATCTGCATGATTCACTTAATGGTGTGGTAACTCATTTAGCCTTCATGACAATCATGTCACACGGATACAGCTGCTTACAATTTACATATGAGAAAACTAAGGAACAGAGTTCACAGAATCCATTCAAGGTTATTCCACAGGTTATTATTGAAAGCCACTAATTTTTCACATCCAATTCTGAGTCTACTCAAACATCAATGTTTCTGAGCACTGTTTCTTTAGTGTATTACTAGTGGTATTAAGTAATAGTCAGTGTTTAATGCTAATAGATATTTTCTGGTCCCAATAGTATATGTAAATTTTAAGGATATGGTATAAGGATTTCCTAAGAAACACTTTAAATGGTCTATCAGTAACATCATAGTTTACTCCTTATGCGTAATTTCACTGAAGTTATTTGAAATGGTTGAATGTTTTCTGAACTAAAAATATTGTGCCTGCATTAAATAATGCCAATTTATTTCATTAGTTCTTTGTATAGAGGAATAAACACCCATGAAATGATTTTTCCCCTCATTCAAATTTTTCTGATACTGCAAGGGCATTAATTTGGCTTCTGTGATGTATCTACTTTAAGGAACAATATTGGATCATTATCAGTTATTAACATATACTTAGGCATTTTAGAGGCTTATAGAGCAAAACTTGCACATAAAATTGACACCATGAATAACAAGTAAGATAGCAATCATTTTTATTTATATAGATCCCTTCATCAAACAGTTCTGCATTGGCCTATTTTCCTGTAATTATTGTAATTTTTTGGTTATCATATAGAGAAATGGGCTCCTTTCCTGTGATGTTTTCCATATCCATATTGTTATGCTTTGACCTTATTTAATGCTTTCCCACTGTTCTTCCCATTTCTCTCTTGAGTTTCCATGTTTCCCACATCCTCTCTTGTTCTCAAAAAGGGCATTCTGGCAGCAAAATGTTCAAGATGCAAATTTGATTCCACAGACAGATGTGTTAACCCCACTGGCATTGCAGTTAACATTAACTGCATTCTACTGATAATTTGTTGGGTGACTCTGCTTAGCAGTGCACATGGAAGTCTCATAATATGTTCCTTACTTTCCTGTGGCTCAATAGGAGGAGGTGTGTGTGTGTGTGTGTGTGTGTGTGTGTGTGTGTGTGTGTGTGTGATGTACATATCTAAGTATTTCACTTAGAAACTTGAACCTCCTTTCAAACAGGTGCTCAATGAATGCAGTGTAAAGGCAGCATATTTTAAGGGACAAGGTTAATTAACCCTTGATGTACATCCCTAACATAAAGATAGAAGTTGTATGTTGAGGAACTCACACGTATTGGGTATAAACTTGTATACACTGAGAGCACTGATCTTCTTGTCTATTGATTCGCTTTGTAGAGGTCTTGTGCAGGTGTCTGAGTTTGGGTTTTACTGCTGTGCAGAGACACCATGACCATGACAACTTTTATAAAGGACAACACTTAATTGGGGCAGGCTTAGAGGTTCAGAGGTTCAGTTCATTATTATCAAGACAGGAGGATGCAGCTTCCAGGCAAGCACGGTGCAGGAGGAGCTGAGAGTTTTACATCTTTTTCTAAGGGCAAACAGGAAAAGACTAACTTCCAGGCAGCTAGGATGCGTTTTTGTTTTTTTGTTTTTTTTTTAAAATTTATTCCTTAATCTTTTTATTGGTTATTTTATTTATTTATATTTCAAATGTTATCTCCCTTCCCAGTTTTCCCTTCACAAGCTCTATATTCCCTCCTCTCTCCTTCTGCCACTATGAGGGTGCACCACCACCCACCCACCCACTCCTGCCTCAGCAGCCTAGCATTCCCCTATCCTGGGCCATCAAGCCTCCACAGGACCAAGGGGCTTGCCTTCCAGTGATGCTAGATAAAGCAATCCTGTGCTAAATATCCAACTAGAGCCAAAAGTATCTCCTGTGGACTCTTTTTAATTATTTATTTATTTATTTATTTATTTATTTATTTATTAACTTGAGTATTTTTTATTTCCATTTCAAGTGTTATTCCCTTTCCCGGTTTCCGGGCAAACATCCCCCTAATCCCTCCCCCTCCCCTTCTTTATGGGTGTTCCCCTCCCCATCCTCCCCCCATTGCCGCCCTCCCCCCAACAATATAGTTCACTGGGGGTTCAGTCTTAGCAGGACCCAGGGCTTTCCCTTCCACTGGTGCTCTTACTAGGATATTCATTGCTACCTATGAGGTCAGAGTCCAGGGTCAATCCATGTATAGTCTTTAGGTAGTGGCTTAGTCCCTGGAAGCTCTGGTTGCTTGGCATTGTTGTTCATAAGGGGTCTCCAGCCCCTTCAAGCTCTTCCAGTTCTTTGTCTGATTCCTACAACGGGGGTCCTGTTCTCAGTTCAGTGGTTTGCTGCTGGCATTCGCCTCTGTATTTGCTGTATTTTGGCTGTCTCTCAGGAGCGATCTACATCCAGCTCCTGTCGGCCTGCACTTCTTTGCTTCATCCATCTTGTCTAATTGGATGGCTGTATATGTATGGGCTCTTTGGTTGGTAGTTTAGCCCTTGGGAGCACTGGGGGGTCTGGTTGATTGTTCTTCCTATGAGATTGCAAACCCCTTCAGCTCCTACAGTCCTTGCCCTAACTTTCCCAGTAGGATCCCTGTGCTCAGTCCAAGGTTTGGCCATGCACCTCTGCATCTGTAAAGATCCAGTTCTGGCAGAGCCTCTCTCAGATAACAAGCACTTCTAGGCATCAGCAATAGTATCTAGGTTTGGTTTCAGCAGATAGGATGGATCCTCAGGTGGGGCAGTCTCTGTATGCTCTTTCCTTCAGTTTCTGCTCCATTCTTTGTCCCTGCATTTCCTGTTGACAGGAGGAATTCTGGATTAATATTTTTGAGGTGGGTGGGTGGCCACATCACTCAATTGGTGGCCCGTTCTATCTACTGGATATGGTCTCTACAGGTTCTCTCTCCCCATTGTTGGGTATTTCAACTAAAGCCCTCCCTGTTGGGTCCTGGGAACCTCTTGGGTCCCTGGTATCTGAGACTTTCTAGTGGCTTCCCCAAGTTCCCCTTCCCCCACTGCTACACACCTACTTTCAAATTCCTGACCCTCTATATGTCTAACCAATCTCCTCCCATATCTGAACTGCCACCCCTTTTACCTCCTTTCTTCTCTCCTTCCCAGATCCCTCTCTCCCTCTACTTCCTGGAGATGATTTTCTTCCCGCTACTGAGTAGTACTGTAGCATCCACACTTTGGTGTGATCTTCTTTCTTTTTGAGTTTCATGTGAATTAGGAGTTGTATCGTTGGTATTGCGAGCTTCTTTTTGCCTAGTATCCATTTATCAGAGAGTACATACCATGTGGGTTCATTTGTGACTGGGTTACCTCACTCAGGTAATATTTTCAAGTTCCATCCATTTGCCTATGTATTTCATGAGGTCATTGTTTTTGATAACTGAGCAGTACTCCATTGTGTAAATGTACCACATTTTTTGTATCCATTCCTCTGTTGAGGGATATCTGGGTTCTTTCCTACTTTTGTCTATAAGGCTGCTACGAACATAGTGGAACATGTGTCTTTGTTATATGTTGAAGCATTATATGCCCAGGAGTGGTGTAGCTGGGTCCTCAGGTAGTACAATGTCCAATTTTCTAAGGAAACTTCAGACTGATTTCCAGTGTAGTTTGTTGTATCAGCTTGCAATCCCACCAAAAATGGAGGAGTGTTCCTCTTTCTTCACATCCTCGCCATCATCTGCTGTCACTTGAGTTTTTGATCTTAGTCATTCTGACTGGTATGAGGTGGAATCTCAGGGTTGTTTTGATTTGCATTTTGCTGATGACTAAGGATGTTGAACTTTTCTTTCGGTACTTCTCAGCCATTTGATATTCCTCAGCTGAGATTTCTTTGTTTAATTCTGTACCCCATTTTTAATAGGGTTATTTGACTCTCTGTTGTCTAACTTCTTGAGTTCTTTGTATATATTAGATATTAGCCTTCTATCGGATGTAGGGTTGGTAAAGATCTTTTCCCAATCTGTTGGTTGCTGTTTTGTCCTATTGACAGTGTCCTTTGCCTTATAGAAGTTTTTCAATTTTATGAGGTCTAATTTGTCAATTCTTGATCTTAGAGCCATTGTGTTCTGTTCAGATTTTCCCCAATGTCTATGTTTTCTGGGTTCTTTTCCACTTTCTTTTCTATTAGATTTAGCTATCTGGTTCTGTGTGGCGGTTCTTGATCCACTTTGACTTGAGCTTTGTACAAGGCAGGGAGGAGTGGGTGGTTGGGTGGGAGAGCACTTTCATAGAAGAAAGATTGGGAGGATGGGTTAGGGGGTTTATGGATTGGAAGCTGGGAAAAGGGATAGCATTTGAAATGTAATTTTAAAAAATCCAATTAAAAAAAGTAAAAGGAAAGAATGGGTCAATTTGCATTCCTTTACATGCTGAGCAATAGTTGAACCAAGCACCATTTGTTGAAAATGCTCTTTTTGTTACTGAATGGCTTTGGCTCCTTGTCAAAGATCAAGAGACCATAGGGGTGTGGGTTCATTTCTGGGTCTTCAGTTGATCTACCTGCCTTTCTCTGTACCAATACCATACAGTTTTTATCTCGATTACTTTATAATACAGCTTGAGGTAAGGGATGGTGATTCCCCAGAAGTTCTTTTATTATTGAGAATGGTTTTTGATATTCTGGAGTTTTTGTTATTCCTGATAAACTTGAGAATTAATCTTTTTATCTCTGAGAAGAAATGAGTTGGAATTTTGATGGAGATTGTTTAATCTGTAGATTGCTTTAGGTAAGATGACCACTTTTACTATATTAATCCTGCCAATGCATGAGCATGGGAGATCTTTCCATCTTCTGAGGTCTTCTTCAATTTCTTTCTTCAGAGACTTGAAGTTCTTGTCATACAGATCTTTCACTTGCTTGGTTAGTGTCACACCAATATATTTCATATTATTTGTGACTATTGTAAAGGATGTCCTTTCCTTATTTTCTTTCTCAGACCATTTATCCTTTGAGTAGAAGAAAGCTATTGATTTGTTTGGGTTAATCTATTTTTACATTCCAGATTTGATCCCCATCCCAGTCCACCCTGTGACTGTTCCACACCCCATACCTTCTCCATGTTCTCCCATGTCCAAGAAGATGTTTGCCCTCATCCACACAAGGCCTCCCCACTTCCTATGGCCTCAAGTCTCTTGAGATTTAGGTGCATCTTTCCTGACTGAGTCCAGATCCAGCAGTCCTCTGCTATTTGCATGTTGACGGCCTCATCTCAGTTGGTATATGGTGCCTGGTTGGCATCTCAGGGTCTGAGAAATCCCGTGGGTTCCAAGTTAATTGAGACTGCTGGTTTTCCTATAGGATTTCCCCACCTAATCAGCTTCTTTCAGCTTTTCCTTAATTCAATCACAGGGGTCAGCAGCTTCTGTTCATTGGTTGGGTGTAAATATCTGCACCTGACCCTTTCAGCTGCTTGTTGGGCCTTTCAGAGGGCAGTTATAAAAGGCTTCTGCTTATATGCCCAGCATAACCTCAGTGATGGGATTAGGCCTTGGGGACTCCCCTTGAGCTAGATCCCAATTTGGGCCTGTCACTGGACATCATTTTCCTGAGGCTCTTCTCCATTTTTATTCCTGCAGATCTTTCAGACAGGAACAATTCTGGGTCAGAGTCTTAGGGGATGGCAACCCTATCCTACCACTTGATACCCTGTCTTTCCCCTGAAGATACCACAGCCTGTAGGATGAGGGTCTTAAACCTTACCACATCCACAGTGACACGCTTCCTTCAACAAACCCGTATTTCTTAATCGTGCTACTCCCTAGGTCAACCATATTCAAATCACAACAACAAGTAATAATGGAAACTTATTATTTCATGAATGCAATGTCCAGGTTATGTCAAGGAGACAGCACGCTTTCCTATATAAAATGTTATTTAGGGTGTAATATGCAGATATTTGTTTATTTATTTATTTTTACAAGTTATTATAACAATGAATACAAAGTGTTGAGCCTTTTTTAAGCAATATGCCTTTTTTAAACGTAACAATTCTGAGATAGTGACTAGTTGTCATTCTAATTTCCGTGGCTTGCTTCCATTATTAGATTATAGGTGAATAGATAAGTTGGTACGGTTTCCATGGGGCACGTTGTCTTTTCTACATACATTTTTAAATCTCCTTTATGGCTATGTTGGTCATGTGATGCTCTTATTGGTGGTACAGAGTGCTACTAATTGTCAACACAATTCCATTAGAATCTTTTAAGTATATATCTGCAGTTCTGATGAAGCCCATCCAAGGCATTATGAAGAGAAATGCTGTACTACTGTATCAAAGGAATATTCTTGAAATGCCTTCAGATATCTTAGGGAACAAACCATCAAACCCCTAATTCTATGTTCTCTAGAAAGTCCAGCTTCTAGAGATAATGGTATAGAAGGAAGCATAGTCACTTTTCTCAGTCCAAATTCAGAAATTAAAATCTAAGAAATGTAGTAAATGATTTGTTTTTATGCCATAGATTCAAGGAGAGAATAAGCTCTTTCAAAGTTTGAATAAGGAAAACAGGAGGCAGTCTGTCATTAGGGTTTAATAATTCTGAAAATGTTACAACAAGAAATAGTTGCTAGTACCCATTTTCTGGAATGACTTATTAGCTTTGGTTTGGTTTTGTATGTGGAGAATGGCAAAGCCAAGCGAGACTAAGCTGACCCTACTTTCTAACTATGTCTATTTAATTTTGCTTTTGTTTTATGCTTTTCTACCTATTTTGAATGATTCTCATTTTGCAAACATTACTATCTTAAAAGCTCTTAGGGTTTTCCTGAGAATTAGTTTAAGTTCATTGCACAAACATACTCAAAACCACTTCTCAGTTGTTTAGAATACATACCTACCCCTAGAAACTGTGTTGCTGTCAGCAAAACCCAAGTTTAATGTGCCATGAGTCCTTTTATTCAGCTAAAGACACCACTGAATGCTTCTTGATTCCTTACAGAAGTACTCAGAGACCTGGATTTAGTCATGAATAAACATATTAATATTAGCTGTTGTCAATGTACTATTTCTCATTTGCCAGATAACTCCAGTCACACCCATTTACAATGAGAGCTAAAGGTATGGATGAGAATAAGTCCAACGTCTAGACCCATTTTAGCTTTTCATAGCATCACATCTCTTAGTATCTTTGTGGGCAGAGAAATACATGATTATAACGAGGAGGAATGCATGTTCACTACCCTCACAAAAGCAATTGCTAAAGTTGTAAGATACAGTACACAGATACGAAGACAGAGCCAGGCCCTGCAAACTTAGATCTTCTGTGTAAACATTTTACTTTAGAGACTGATGTGCTTATAACCTATCATATACACTTAAATGCTGATTAAATAAAAACTTCATCTTTATTGTCCTTGTCAATAGACCAGCAAATGTCAAGACAGCATTGAAGACATATGCTAAGTTTCCTTGTTTGAAAAACAAAATTACCTATCTTCAGGCTGGTTCTGTTTGCCAATTGAAACACTGCTGAGTAGAAAAGTTTGGTTTAGTCCATTAAAAAAATCTCATTATCTTTTACAGGCATAAACTCTTTTCTTATCCTATATGTGGTTGAATGAGTTATTATTAGTCATCACAAATCACAAAGATATTTTCAACCCCATAAAATGTTAAGCACATCTTCTTATAAAGAAGGGAAGAGTACATTTGATCAATAAGGATTTTCCTTAAAAATCAACTCAAGGTCATAGATAATTTTTAGGGATAATACAGATAGACTGTAGTATATTTCTTAGATGTTTCTGAAGATGTCATGTAGAAAAACATACCCTTGACATAAAAGTCTTCTATATTTCTTTTACATACATAATAGTTGAAATTTATGAGACCCTTTCAGCCTCTGTGGTTTTTTATTTCCCCAAGTGGTCACTAAAGATAAATTAATTAATATTAAAGGACAGAAATATAATACTTTCGGTGACTTTCAACCCTGAGAGCAAAACCCATTAGTAGCTATAGATTTTTCTTTGTGGCAATGAGCTAGTGTATAATCAATTTGTGTTAGTCTAATAATATATATTAAGATAGTCACCCTCTCTGTGTCTGTGTTCCTTTTTCCAATCAGAGTTTCTATCAGACTGCACATTAAGAGATGGAGCATAAACTGAGTCGCAAGTGTTATAAATCAATGCCTTGTGTCTGACCCTTATCACATCACCTTCTTAGGAACCTTTAAGCCATAAGCATTTGTTTTAATCAATAGCTTTATTCTAGGTGTAACAACTTAATCGTTGAAGTTTTCCTACTTTAAGTGAATTAATATTAATAACAGACAAGCATTGACTCAACCTTTTTAGTTTTCTGTTCTTTTCTTGTTACCTTTTTCTGTGTCTATGTTTGTGTATATGACACGTCTATTGTGTTGTGTTATGTGTGAATTCATTGTGTGAGTATGTTCCAAAGTTCATGTGTGGAAGTCAGAAGAAAATTGGTTGTTAGTAATTTGTCTCGCACCATGTTTGAATCAGGCTTTTTGTTGATTGCCACTATGTAACCCAGGCTAAGTTGACATGAGCTTACCGGAATTCACCTGTCTCAGTGTCCTAACTTGGTGTAGGATCACAGCAATATTTATGATATCTCACTTTTATTAAGTTTCTGGGGATTTCACCTCAACTCCTCATGCTCTCATGACAACCCTTTCCTCATCAAACCATTTCCATAGTTCTCGTTGGCTTTCTTGATTGCATTTTTTTTGTGGATAGCTATGTGTTTTCTCTTTTTGTTTTGACAATAATTATTTTTCTTTGGTGTATGGAAGATTTTACTTATTGAAAAATGTCTAATGTAATCTTAGCCCAGTGAAATTATTCTCATTTTTACGCACTATGAAATGCAAGGCACCAAACAGAAATTCCAAGCCTACTTCTGCATACTATGTTCACTGTTCAAAGTTTTTCTCAGTTTCCCCCAAATAGTTCTTATAACATAGTTTTGATGGCTTAACTAATCTGTAATCTTTTCACTATTATGCAACAAGATAATTGTTTGTGATAAAAGTTTTGTTACTGGATCCTCTGTTATCTTGAGTTTAGTCCTAGAGATTCTTGGAATTCAACAACAATAGCATTCCATTTAGCTGATCCAGAAATGGTTTATGAGGAAAAAGTGAATCACTAGTACGGACTAGTTTCTGTGTACTTTTTTGTCAGCTGCTCACACTTGAGATGTAGAAAACAGGAAATATTTTCTTTACACAATTTCTTTTTTATCATTTTCTTGACATTTTTCTTTTTTTAAAATTTTATTTGCTTTTTTAATCTTTTTTTACAGTCCAGACTTTATCCCCCTCCCGGGTCCACCCTCTGACTATTCCATACCTCCTCCCTGCCCCCACCTGTCTCCAAGAGAATTTCCCCACTCCCCACATACACCCCACCAGACCTCCTCATTCCTAGAGCCTTCAGTCTCTTTAGGGTTAGGTATGCCTTCTCTGACTGAGTCCAGACCCCACAGTCCTCTGCTATGTATGTGTCGGGAGCCTCATATCAGCTGATATATGCTGCCTGGTTGGTGGCTCAGTGTTTGAGAGATCTTGGGGTATCTAGGTTAGTTGAGACTGCTGGTCTTCCCATAGGACCTCCCTCCTCTTCAGCTTCTTCCAGCTTTTCCCTAATTCAACCACAGGGTTTACCAGCTTCTGTCTTATTACAATGCCTTCATGGGATTTAGAAATCACTCAGCTTCTCTGATAAATTGGCGAGATAATCAGTTTTCTCATACTTTATCTGCCTTCAAAGCATCTGAATTCTGTTCATGTATGTGATCTAATTTGTTTAACCATTGTTTATATAGGGATAGAGCCTAGTCTAATTATGTCATTTTAACCTATCTCTTCAAAAGTTTCATCTTCAAGTATGACATTCTGAGGTAAAAGGAGTTAATATTTCAGTAAATAAATCTGTTGGTAAGATGATACAATCCATTCTCTGAGTGTGTATTTGTGCATGTTTGTGTGTAGCTTTTTTCATATGTGTGTGTGTATGTGTGTGTGTGTAAAGTATATCATATACAGACTCTACGATGATATTTAGTGCTAAAAAAATAAGCAATCAAGCTTTGAAAAGATAAGCAAGAATTGAAGTGTATATCTGTAAGTCAAAGAAACTTCTGAAAAACTGTATGATACAAACACATAACATTCTAGGAAAAGGGTAATTAAATAACATGAACAACAATACCCAAATCCAGAATAAGCACGGCATGCTATGTTCCTCTGAGTATTCTCAGAAGTCAGTATTCTGAAGTAATTTGAATAGCCTGCAGCTGTCCTGCTGGTCTGTGGGCATTTTTCAAGTGTCATTTTTTGTTTTGTATTCTTTCCTCACAGAGATCCGGGTGGTGTGAGCACTCGCTCTCCAATTAAGGGTTCTGTGCTAAGCTGTTACAGCAGGACATTGATAGGCTTTCACTAGAAGAGGAAGTTGCTCATGCGCAGTCAAGCACACGCTGTTTCCTGAAACCATCTGAGGAGTGAATTATCTCTCTGCACCCTTTACCGACCAATGGGCACTGCAATCTTGGGCAACCCTGGTAATAACTGCAGTGGCAGGGCACTTGATAGAGCAGTGAACCAACTTTGTGAGAGGTTATAATGGTGCTACTGTGCACTTGTTAAAATCCATAGAGCCAAGTGTATTGCATATTGCTGGGTTTGGGGTGTAGTTCTTTGTGTAGGGTTTAGGTCTCACGGGCACATGTCTAGTATTGTTGACTTAATTCAGACCATGCTTACTTTGGTCAGAATTCATGAGTAGAAATTCTGAGATTCTTAGGAGGCACAATATCATAGCATAAGAGCTTGATCCTCTGACTTTTACCATCTTTCCTCACAATCTCCTACAGTATATCCTACGCCTTAGGTTTGGCGATATTTTGTACATGGATCCATTGAGTCTAGACTCTAAACTTCATGTTGATTGATGTACTTCTATGTAGTGGCCTCCACCTGTACAAAGAGAAGTCTCATTGATAAATTGTAAGTATTATACTCATCAGTGTCTATAAGGACAGATATTCAGAATATAGTTAGGGATTATACTTGTTTATTAAAGTGGTGGTTGTAGATTCTTCTTCAAGATCTATGACTTCACTAGCCCTGTATAGTTTGCTATGTTTCCAGAACTAGGCATGTTTCCCTCTTGTGGAATAGGTTTTAAGTCCAATTAGAGAGCTATTGTTTACTGTCAAGGTACAAGGGCCAGTAATGCATCCCTAGGGTTATTGTGCCAATCTGGTTATTGTTTGGGTTCATAGGACATATAGCTGGGTGAGACTATTGGCTGCTTTCCTCCTTCATAAGCTTGTTTGGGACCTTCTGGTTTATTGTTCTTTTGTGACTTTTTTTTAAATAGAAACGTTGTACACATGCATAGTAAATCCCATATATTATCTTTAAAATTTTTATTAGTTGTAAAAAAGATAAAAGGGAAGTTATCAGTTCCAGTTCCCTAGTTTTTCTAATTTTTATTTCTTCTTATGTTAAAAAGGAAATGATTGTTCTGACATCACATGGGGGATTGTTACAGCCCATTTTGTCAATACTAAAAGAACACTCAAAAATGATAAAACCGTCTTGCTGAATACTATGGCAGTTATCTGAATTTAAGGATGCATGTTGATTCTAATCACTTGTTCAAGCCTTTCAAATGCACATGAGGAAAATGTAAATTGCATTTTTGGTCTTCTAGAGTAACAACCTTGTTTCTTTTACATATTTGTTGAATATTTCATGTATATTTCAAAGGGATACATTTCAAAAAAAACCTTAAAAGCTAAATTTTAATGTTACAGGCTAGTCACTTTTAATCTTTTTGGCAACAGAGATCATCATGGCATGCTTAGCTTGCTTAGTAGTTCCTTTTACATCACCATGAGGAAAGACTTGGTGTGATTTATGATTCCACAAAGAAAAAGAGTTTATAGAATATATTTGAGGTTATGTTTACTATAAGGATTGGTTTAGAAAATCCAGACCTGGAAAGGAAGATCTTACAAGTCTCTGAGATCAGAATTAGGAGAAAGAGGATGGGCTGGCTCAGTCCATGAGGTATTGTGAAAGTAACTTTTAGTCACTTGATGTAATTGGCTTTTTGGAAGCATACTGCAGAATAAGCTCACCCTTTCTCGTCCTTTCCAAACTCTGGCTGCCTGGTCCAACTAATTTTTTTTTCTGGCTCAAATTCCTTTCTAAGCTGAATGATTCAAACTGGTTTCTTTTAGCTTCTCACTGAATTGTTCTGCTTGGCATCAAACTAACTCCGTCAATCTGTTCTTAACTTCGGTCCCCTTCTTATCTGGTTCACCCTGTCTCCATCTGTGTCTGGCTTGTAATGTAACCATCCCAGTCAAACTGCCCCCTCTCTCAGTCTCTCTCTCCCTCCCACCTCTGTGCTTCTCTCTTAAGTTACCTCCTTTTCAGGTTTGTTCTCATGAAAGCTGGGAATATTTATCTCTGAGTCATTTTATCAAATCTTTCTCTGATTCATTATTTTTTCTGCCCTTCAATTAGATATCATTTCAAGCATGGCTGCTTTCTTCTCCAAACTAACCTTACTTTTATTGTTAAGGATTAACAATATACTAAGGTCATGTCTGTAATACAAGGGGTGTCAGCATTTCAGCCTGATCCTATAGACCTAGAAGGTCTTTGGTGTGATCTCTTGCCAGAGCAGCCATTTTGTTGGATTAAAATTCTTCTACATGGTAGAAAATATATCTTCAATCGTCCTGTTTATTCATTCATGACTCTAACTGACTAGATAAATAACATCCATGATGGTGATACAGTTTTGTTTTACTTTTAATCCTAAGAGATAAAACCTCTGACACACATAGCTAAATGATGTTTGGGCAATCCAGGACCTGTTTGACATAAAATTAGCTATTAATGACATCATTACAGACTTATTCTGAAACAATACTAGACTAGTGACTTTATCATTCTTTTCTCTATTTTTTTTACTGCAAAGGAAGTATGAATTATGATGAACAGTAGAATAAGAGATAAAAGCTCTGACTTCCACATTATTTTAATATAATTGTCTTCCTTTATTCTTGTTAAATATTTTTATTTTTGAGATTATAATAGTTACATCATTTCCGGTTTCCATTTCCTCCCTCCAAACCTTCCCATGTATTTCTCTTTTTGCTCCTTCTCAGAGTCATGGCCTCCATTTCATTAATTTTCATTGCATGTGGTATGTATGTGTGTGTTTGTGTATGTATGTCAAACAGATACATCTACAACGTAACTCATATACATAAAGCTCAGGAATCATTGGGGGAAGATGTCTAGAAAGACTGTAAGAACCACTGGATCATGGAGTTTGCTGTAAATCTGTTTCTTCTAGACATGTCAGAAACTATACCCATGAACTCTCACCAACAGAGCTGCATAAGTATGATTTTTCTATTTTAATTCAGGACAGAATTCCTTACTATGTTTGCTCATTTTCTCACAAATCAACTGCAAAAAATGTCAACAACGATATTTTCTTGAGCCATTAATTCAGAGATCACTGGGCTACATGTAAGATATATCTGATGATAATTATAGCTATTTAGATATAATTAGAAAAACCAGTAATTAATCTGTCTATCCTTGTCAGTATAAAAATAATACCAAAGAAACAATACATCTCTAATTGGTACCAACATAAAATTTATTCTTCAAATAATAAGCTATACATTTCTAAATAGTTTTAAAACTTTTATCTCTCTGTCTCTCTGTCTCTCTGTCTCTCTCTCTGTCTCTGTCTCTCTCTGTCTCTCTCTCTGTCTCTGTCTCTCTCTCTCTCTCTGTGTGTGTGTGTGTGTGTGTGTGTGTGTGTGTGTGTGTGTTACTGAACTGGTATCTAAAATCAATGTGCTACAAAGTAAAGAAACACACACATGAATACACACTTTGTCCTTGGATTTATCAGGGTTGAAAGACATAAAAACAATTAGAAATAGAATTTAAGTCTTTTATTCAATATGAAGAATGATTTGAAGAGTGACTGGTTTAGATAACTCAGAAGTGCAAGATAACAGAACTCTAATGATCTGAGAATGACTATAAAGTTTTGGCCGTGGATTCTGGGAAAATATGTCTAATTTCTTACTGAGAGAAAAGAAAGGTAAATAAATGGTATAATTTCCTCAGGAGTCACAGAGAAGAGTTCTGAGAAAACAAGAGCACAAGATTTGAGAAAACAGGAACTTGGAATGAGGCTGTATGATTGTTATATCAGCAATGTAACACTGAGGTCAGACAGTTGACTGAGATAAGATTATAAAATGAGGTATCCCAATATTTACTTAAAAATATAAACTTTGTTTGACTCTAGCTTCTTATAATTTGTTTCTTTATTATTAAATAGTGGCTATCCCAAATGTTTGAATTGATTCTGTGCAAAATGGTTTTAATAATCTGAAAGACACCCATTCAGAGCCCTGACTATTTTGGTGACAAGATGGATTTACCGGATGTTACTCACAGAATTTGCCAGAAACCACTCATAGTTTGGACCCCCTCATCAGCTTGGAAGGGGGGACCCCATATGTACAACAATGCCAAGCAACCAGAGCTTTTCCAGGACTAAGCCACTACCTTTCAAACAGGTAGGTAGAGCACCAGTAAATATTTCAATTGTCAGGGGAGGGCGGCAGAACACAATGTTTGATATGTATATAAGAAATATTGACAAGTTAATAAAAAAAAAAAAAAGAAATCATTCAAGAACTATTGACTTCGATTAATTCCTAGTTCTGTAAGACAGGAAGCTGATTTCATTCAGATGGTTTATTCTGTGGTTCTGGGCTGGCCTGGCTCAAAGTATTTTATGGAGATGAATTCATTTGATTTGGAAGCTCAGATGTTTAAGAGTTCTCAGAATTTATCCTAGAGTAAGCTGTACAGAAAGTTTTCCTTTTAACCTGGTAATACAAGACTCCAAGAGAATAAGCAAGAACAATAAGGCTTTTTGATATAACATATCGATCAGGTGATGTCATAATATTGCCTAGATCAAGGATATTTCTGCATACCTATGGCAAAGAAGTGTTTACAAATCAATCAAAATACTATTTGTGAACTTCTTTGTAAATATTTGTTTGTAAGTAGCAAAGCCACTTGTACTTTGAATCTGGCACCCCTGTTACTTTGACTTTTTTTCTAGCATTTTTCTTCAAATTTTCTGCTAAACAATGAGACATATGAATCACAGCTACATCTCCTAACATTTCTGTACTAGATTAGGCACATATCTGCTGACACCCAGATATAAGTGATCCCTGCCACAACACATTGGCTAACACAGAATTGAGAGAATAACATGAGTGTACCTGGTCAAGATACCAAGATCAATCATTCAATTCATTCAAATACCCATGAGCATTAATAAGTGTTTATTTAAAGTCATTAAAGTTTAGTTTACTTAGATAATTCCTACTGGTTGTAATAAGTTACAGTCTCAAAATAGTTTTGTCTATTATATGTCTTAGTGACTATGTCTGCATAGGCTGGTTTCTAGGAAACACAGGAGAAAGGATTAGTAGCAGACAACCCAGTAGAAATTTTTACATGATGGACTAAATAGATACTAATGAGAGGTATCAGATATATTTAAGTACTTTTGAAGAATCCATAGAAGTGGGGGCATCATGTAAATCTTAAACCTGGATAGTCACAGATGTGTTAAATTGTAAAATAATGAATTCAGTTTCACAGATTAACCATATATTTGAAGTAAAATTGATAACCAAGTAACTTTACAATGTGTTAACGAGTTTTTGTGGAGAAACCAGAAAAGCCTTGCCCTTTTAAAGTGTGCTGTGAAATGTGTCAGCAAGTGACCTACTCCATGTTGGTAAAGTTTGAGTTTAAATGATCAGGAGATTATGGATCAAAGGGTATCGTGCTTAGTTCAATCATGGCCAAGAATTTTTTGTTGATACATTTTATAATAAGATGTTTTGTGTTTTAAAGCTTTGTCAAGGATGCTTGGATTTTTACAATATAAGAAGATTCTATGAAACACTTACTTTAAAAAGACTGTTACCAAGAGGTACATGAATGAATAATATTTGCTATGGGTGGATTGAATTCTAGGTATGTGTTCCATGTATAATTTGATTAAAAGGAAGTTTTCATGCATAAATAAGCATGATTAGTCAGTCATATTTTGCTCATTGTATATTTATGGCATTGCTCTTCAAATATTTTTACACTTTTGAAAAGATAGAAATAAAAACAAAATCTATATTACTGCAAATCAAAATCTAAAGTAATTGTAAAACTCTTTGAAGCCTCTTGATGATTCTGATTCTAACACATAATGCTGGGTGTTTGCTTATGAACTTTGGTTAATTTTCCAACAAAACAAAGAGTAAGTAGAGAAGGGAATAAAGGATAGGGTAAAGAAAAGGAGATTAGAAATGGAAAGTACTCCAGAAAAGAAAAGAGTCTCCCTTTCTTCCCTGACATTTAATCACTAGCAAGTACAGTACTCTAGTAACAATGGGATACAAGGTTTAATGTGGTATTATGAGAAGTAAATCTTTAGGTAGAAAAAAGGAAGTAAATTATTAAACCAAGGTAATGAAAGAATTAATAGGTGTTAGTGAATAAATTCCAGCAATTTCTACTGTCAAGCTCTGCTCTAAAATGATAGAAGATTATTCATGTTGTCAAGGTTAGTAATAGAATACTTGCTGATGTTTGAGGCAGGCATTCGGAGCCTTGCAATGGAATTTATTTCTTGCATGTCCTGCACAATAAATACATAATAGTATTGCTATCCACGTTATTACTAATGAAGGGACATAAAGAGAAAGCACAGTTTCAAATGACCCATCGGAAGCAGAGTAGCACACTCATGGTTTAGCATGAATTTCGTATTTGCTACTTCTGATTGGTAAAAGCAATCAGCAGAGGTAAGAGTTGGTGGGATTCAGTTCCTGGCCCATTCCTATGACAACTGAGTTAGCATTTGTCCTTGGACAAGATTCTCAAACTTTCTAAATGTTAATTCTTACAGTCTAACCTATCTTTTAAAATTCATTAAAAAATAAAGCAATAGGCAGGATATATGAATTTTAAAAGTTCTATAAAAGTCGTTTGCAGGGTAAATAATTCTTTAGACTTTTGAAACAAGGTATATCAGAGGCAGATCCTATGAGGTGC